>NC_089794.1:49979581-49992081 GCF_040412425.1 Macrobrachium rosenbergii | reverse complement strand
AAAAAAAAAAAAAACACTGCACTAGTGATGCGCGGTATTTAAAGTTTGAAAACGATGGATGGGGAAGAAGATGACCATAAATAAATAATACCGTTGAGAGAAGAGAGGGTCGAAAGAATAATGGTAATTTTCGTTAGTATACATAATATAATTAGTAGTGGGTAAGTGATAAGCCCTTTGTTATAGTTGGTTGAAATAGACCGTCATTCGATGGGCCGGAGTTCGATTCCCGCCGCCGGCTGATGAAGAAAAATTTATTTCTGGTGATAGTTTGTTATGGTTCGGAAAATATTGGTTCAATAGCCATAAAAATTTAATGAGCTTTATTCTAGTGGTCTAAAACTAGAATTACTTATTTTCACTTCCCAGTGAAAATAGGTGGTTTGTTATTTCGGAAAACATTGATTCAATCATAAAAATTTAATGATTTAGAGAATTATAGAGTGTGAGTGTGTGTGTGAGAGAGAGAGAGAGAGAGAGAGAGAGAGACAGACAGACAGAGAGAGAGAGACAGACAGACAGACAGAATTAGCAAAGTATCAGTAAGATCAACTCTTAGACATCTTCCTACGACATACAGATATATTTTAAATAGCATTAATAACTATTCTGTGTACTCTTTAACCATTTGAAATAAAATAACGAATAGTTTACATAAAGGACAAAAAAGTAGGCAAGGCATAATTTTGAAATGAAAGGTAATGAATAAATAGGAGTAAAAGTTGCTTCATGGCTTCATTCTGAAATGAAAGAGAATATTGCCAAATTTAGTAGACTAATTAATTACTTTTTCATCCGGCCCGGTGGATTAACCCTCATTTCAAAAGACTTGATGAAAAAGAATGAAAGCATTATGCCAAAGACGATTAAGCCATGAATGATCGATATAAGAGATTTGAGTTTTGTTCATTTTAATTAAAACGGATGATGATTCCCATTATTTTTAAGGTCAATACTGTTATATTTCAGCTACTGTTTAAGTTACACACTATTTCTTTATGTCGATGTTTTAGCTTTCCTCGTTTGGTTTTTTAATGTATAGAGCTCTAAATTTCTCTTTATGTTTGCCTATCTTTTACAAGCACGTAAGCAATTTAAATGTTGTTCAAGAAAAGATTAGTTAGTTTAACACTATATAAAGAGAATCACACTTCCAAATTGATGGTACACTGGTTAAATGATTTGTCCCTGAAAATTTTGTATCCTTGATTTTTCATAAACATATTCGTTTTGTTTTTTTATTCGTCCATTTTTTCTCTTTTTTATTAACTTAACTGAATTGCATTTGAGACAGATACATACTTCGAACTTTTAAAATGAGAGTAAACAATTACATCGAAGATTTTTCAAAAATAACAACATTGGTTGAGGCCATCTATCAGTGCTCTGTGTCTAACGCTTTCCACCACAAACAGCGAGAAAGTTTCGTTTCTTTGAAATACAATATATCACTTATATAAGACAGATCAAACTGGATCTAATCCTATTCGAAATATCATAAAAATATCTTGGTTAATTTCGACCGTTCAGTGCTTACGCCAGTGAAACGAGGTAGTTGGAGTGGTTAGACAGCAGGATCAAGGGATCCAGCAAATAAAGTAAATGATGTACTAGGATCTCAAGGAGGAACTGGGTGAAACCTCAAAGTTGCACTAAGAAGTAATACCTAGAGGTGTTGGACAATAAGATTAAAGAAAGAAAGGAAGAATGGACGTCTTGTAAAAGGCTAAACAACGGGTGCAGCTAGGGTCCGAAGGGATGCTGCTCGAAGCCTTGACTGCACCACGGGGGTGCACTGTAGGCACTGTTCCCTTACGGGACATGAGACTGCTTTTCAGATAGTCAAGGCAATAGACAGGCATAGCGAAATGATTACACACAGGGTAGACAAACAGACGAATCGGATAAATGCTGGCCGTGATTAAAAATGCTCGGACATGGAAATAGCGGTTAAATGTTGCAAGTATCCGACAAGGACTTACAAATTCAATTACAAATTGTTTCTCCACCCTTTGGAAAACATGAGAAAGCTAAAACGATTTTTTAGGCTTCTTTGATACTGACATTCTAACCTGATATTCTCCATCGAACAATATTGCACGCACGCGAGAGAGAGAGAGAGAGAGAGAGAGAGAGAGAGAGAGAGAGAGAGAGAGAGAGAGAGAGATCCAGTCTTCCTATATCCTGTAATAGTAGTTTTTCTTATTTTACCATTTTCTTTCTCGTGAAAGCGTTAATTAATTTACTAGAACAATGCTGAATTCATAAATGAAAAGTAATTAACAATAAATTGTAGGATTGTAAAGTGATTTGCCAAGAAATAAAAAAAGATAAGTTATTAATCACATTTGATCTCTGATCATTCCACTCCTCTTCAGAGTTTAACATAAAACATGCAATCTTGCTATTAACTCCCCATTGAATTTTTCTTTGTGAACTTATTTAACTGGGATGGGATATCAATTCTATTAAGATTAGAAAAATTCACAGTAATTGCTTATAAATGCTCACTTAATGGTAGCAAACTGTAATTAAGTAATAAACCATCAATAAAAGTAAACTGAAAAATTACGATAAATTTAAAGTAACCATTAACGATGATAATCTTTACAATTATCATATTAACTTTCCCATTGCAGAAATTGTTCAGTAAATGAAATAATTAACGATCACTTTTATATATTTAGGCTAATGAGAGATGGAAACATAATGAAAAGGGAAGTAAATGACGAATTCTGGGAGTGAGTTGAAATAATGACCGCAGTTGTCAGATAGAGCTTGAATGGTAAGTTGCGAATGTACCCGATATGAAATAAATAGCCAAATATGGTCCTCATTAAATTATGCCAAAAAAAACTGGGGTTCAGGTGATTACAATGGGAATGCCTGAACTACGTTGCATGTAACCTTGAAAAATCAGTGCAAAGTGTAACAAATATCGGGAAAATAATGGTTCTTTTATTCGTATCCAAGAATTGTATCTGATTCCTTTAATGTCAGTTAGTTGCTTTATTACTCTGCATAGGAATATTAATCACGCACTGGATAAAAAAAAATACATCCCCTGCCAAAATCTTAGTAGGTTAAAACATTTAGCAGCGTCCATTTCAAAAATAATTTTTGTTCACTAAAATTCTTTCTAACACTTCATAGTAATTCCATTTTCATCCATGTGCACATTTCAATCCTTCTCCTGGAATGCTAATCCTTGAGTACTTAATTAAGAGGATTTTCTGAAACTACCTAAATAGTTTTTCCTCTGAATTCTGAAGTTTATTGAAATTCAGTGTTTCCGGTTAGGTAGCTAAAGGAAAATTACTATAAAAAAAAAGAAGAGGTTTACTGGATAGTGATGAATATGAAGTTGTAAGTGGAAAGGGAGGACTACACAGTGAGAAAAAAAAGTATTGTAGGTACTTAATCATTGAATGGTTAACTAGACTATCAACTAGATCGTGAAAGGAAAAGAAAGTTGTTTTGAATTAGAGATTTGTATGTGAAATGGGATATTTTAAATTAATTGACGAAATATCTGAATGGAAGGAGACTGATATTTCAGTGATCGGTATTGTGGAAAACAACAGAGTAAAAAAAAAGAATAATAATACATTATGTTTGTCAAATGTCTCCTTCCCATTAGTGGGACTGGGTCGTTATTAAACTTCAAATGGTGCACTGCAGGCATTAAAAAGGGGTGCTTGCAAATGCCTCATCGCCCTGCTAGTGTACTCACTTTTTTAGCTTTTTGCTTTACTTCCATTCCCACTTCTTTTCCTCGGTCTTGCCGTCCAACACCTCGAACTATTACTTTTTAGAGAAATTACGCGGTTTTCTCCAGGTTCTACGTTTAGATCGATGAGCTTCATCTTTATTTTCTCGTGTTTGTTATCTTGCTGTCCAACAACTCTAACTCTCTCTTTTCGCTGCCTTAACCTCTGAAAGGCAGTCTAAATTTTATAGAACTAGATCAAATGTCTCCTGTGGGAACGGGAATTATCAACCAACATAAAATTATCCTCCTGTTTCTATGAAGGAGGACGTAAATTTGGAAACTGGGCCGCAAGATCTGCTGGGTCGTATAATCAAATCTTATGAATTACCGTCCATATGGGACGATTTTGGGGATACCTGATTTTGTTGGCAAGACAACTGTCAGGGGACGTAAAATCAGCCATAAAATTCTTTCTTCTCTCGACAGTAAATTTGGGAGGTTTGGAAATACTCTTATCGCAATCGTCACAGCTGCTGTTTGGGGCAGAGCCAAGTTATAACGAAAATGCCACATAAACTCGTTATCCTCTCTGTTCAAAGACTCCCGGTCGTCCCACGGCCCCACCCCTTTTTATGAGGGGATAAGTACCACACGGCAACATCATATTTTCCAGATATCTTCTGTTCTGAATCTTGACCATACAAAACATCTACAACAGCCAGATTTCTATGCAAAATGAAGGGTGTAAATCTTTTTAAAAATGCTGGAAAAGAGTATTCCTTTTCACATTATCAAAATGAATTTTCACGATATAAATTAGTTAATTCTAGCTGTTCTTTATTTTAATAAGATTGGATATTATATATGAAAGTCCGCTAACGGGGATAATCGAAAGAAAATTAGATTATAACATAATAACTAACTTTATATGTTTCAATTTAATTAAAAGTGTTCCCCAATTAAGCTTATGAAAAATGTTGAAACCAACAACAGGCCTGGAACAATAGGGAATGCTTTTTTGTTTCTTTTGTAATCAAATTATGATACACGAACATAAGACTTACCTGCTTTCATAAACATTTTCTGCAAAAAGACCTTGAAAGTCCTCACCGAAATCAATTATTTTTACTGTATACAAGAATAACATTTTGGAAAAGTTCCAGTAAAATTAATCTCGAATAAACGAAGAAGGTGAGAATATAACAAGTCACCTGTGCTGATATAAATGAGCGTAATTCCATACTAAAATGGTCTCAGTACAATAAAATACTTTTCCAAAGAGGTCTGTATTGTTAAATAGCGTAATTTAATATCAGAATGATGTTCATGCAATGAATTCACTTTCCAGAGTTCCAGATGTAAGAAAAAACTTTCCAAGAGAGGGAGAACACATATGGAAATATAAGGATCAAATTCATTGTCAGATAAATAGAACTGACATTATGAATCTCTTTTACGTGACCATTTTTTTCTTTTTTATAAAAAAAAAGAACCCGTATGCTGTTGCATCATAATAACCGAATTCAACCTGAAGCGAGGCAATGGGCAGAGCGATAGTACATTAAAAGTTCTTTGGAAAAAAATTATGAATAATACAATGTGTGAGTTAACAACCACCAAGAATCTCTTTAAGTATCGATGAATTATTCATTACCACTGAAACATTATAATTTATTATATTTTTATAGATTCAGTCGTGTATTTATAACTTTTCACATAGCCGTTTTAAGCCTTAAAAAAATGCTTGTCTTATTTATGATTTAGTTAATGTTTTGTAACTTCCAAAATCATATGAAATGTTTCAGTCGTCATTTTAGCTTTATTCTGCGCTGCATTTTCTTCACTTTTTTTGTCCTAATCTTCAATGCGAAGGCTATCTAAATACTTACCAATTAAGAAAAACATCTTTTGAAAGAAATATATTGTAGAGAGAGAGAGAGAGTTTGATTAACTTCAAAGGAGTTTGGCTTTCAATATTACCTTACCGAAAATGATTAACTAGACACTACAGAAGTACAGAATATTATCAACAATATTCTCAGATTCTACTGTATATGTGATGTTAAGTACAATGGAAAAATCTTGTTTTATAATTGCTGACTCTTCACATTTTCTGTCGGCATTAAACTCAATTTTATGTTTCCTGCCAACAGAATAGTGATAAACTGACTCAGAATACTTCGTTATGAACTACTCTAATGAACACCATATAATTGCCATGTAGATGTCATCATCCCTTGAATCTATTTAACTTTCTTTATGCTGCCTTTCCTATAATTCGTATATTTTCTTCACTTTTATTGTAAGTACTGATAGATTTCTGCAATAAAATTGTGTGTAAGAAAGCCATTGCTAATAGAGATACGTAACTCCCTCGTTAAATTTATATTAATTTTATATTTGAATATATATTATTCATTATATATTATTTGAATAATGTAGAATTGCAATAAATACCCAAAATTATAAGGTAAGTTATATTATCTTTACAAGATATTCCAAATGAGGCTATTGTTAACATCAGTATGGGCTCTATCGTAACTGGCAAATGAAATTGTTAGTCTAACATCCTTATAATGGCTATTGTAGTGGATGATTTTACATTAATGCAACTGATTAGTTCGACAGGAAAATGAAAATTCCAGTGAGTATATTATTGGAATTATTAATCCAATTAATGCCTGCGATCTCTAGTAAAGAAGTGAGCTAAATCAACGAGTTGCTAAACAAAAATGGATTAACATTCCTAGTATTCTCTTACATTATGGAAAGGGGATTTTCAAAGGTTTACCCAAGTTAAACTGTAGAAAAATATAATAGAAATTTTACAAAATTCAATGCACTTGGCAGTACACAACAAAGTTAGTGTTAAAAGCTCTATCTTTGAACACATACTGTAATCATTTCCCAGTATTCTACCACTTCTTTGAATATTTACTCATTCATGAATTATAATTTTACTCTCATGCTTTCACGCAATCATTGATAAGGGAATTTTATTTGGTAAAGGGGTACGATTTACATATTCCTGTAAACAGTTTAAAAAAAATATAAGAATGATTATTGTGGCTATCCAAAAATCACACTAGTTGAGAATAGAATAAATTCTTGAAAAAAAATGTTGTTCGATATTCTGGTCTTTGATTTAAACTTTTGATTAAAATTATAATACTCGTATATATACTATACTAAAGTCACCTTTACTTTCATTTTTTATATATATATACTGTATTTTAGTCATCTCTGGACTGGGCCGTTTCTTCGAACATATGAAATAAACATTCGCTTTTTGCCAAAAATACTTCTCCTGCTTAAATTCTATATTTGAATTATGATGGGTAATCTTTCCATTTTTATCTATATGAATTTTATATATATATATATATATATATATATATATATATATATATATATATATATATATATATATATATATATATATATATATATATATATTTATATATATATATATATATATATATATATATATATATATATATATATATATATATATATATATATATATATATATATAATATATATATATATGTATATATATATATATATATATATATAATATATATATATATATATATATATATATATTTATATATATATATATATATATATAAATATATATATATATATATAACGACGAGCGAGGAACTGAACAGAGTAACAAAAACTTGTACGATTAAGAATCGTTTAATTGTAAAAGCTCCATTGAACTAAGGGCCTGGTTACTGGTGATTCTGTTTGAAAATATCGTAAAAGAATATCGAAGAAAACATTTTCTTTACTAGATACTCCATTTTATTCTTCATTTATTTAAGAAATGATTAGTATATTGAACTGTGATACTGTATTTGAATAAATTCTGCTTAGTTCCATACAAAGGCATGAAGAAAAAAATGGGGAATGTCGCAATTTTTATCCTGGATTAAGGTTTCTTATATAAATTTTTCGTTCAAACAACCTAAATAGAAACAGAAAATGAAAGAAGAATGCTCCAAACATTCTATGGAGTTTGTGTGGCTTAAAAAAAAAAAAAAAGATTGTGTAAAGGAACAGCAAAAGCAACATTATTACATTTTTACTCAGAATATCGCAGTGAATGTAATACTTTACAATATTCACATAACCTGTGCTGTATATATGAAATCAAAATACTAAGGTGATGAAACATATGAGTGAATATAAAAAAAAAGTGTAAATATGCCTTTGTGATGCGACTTAATACTGGTGAAAGTCAAATGTCACAGAATATGAGATGATGAAAAATCGTCCTCTCTTTTTCCGAAAATATGTTGAAAAATTTATCTTTGTGGCGCACAAGAAAAAAGAGAACATCGAATTTAAATCAAATATTTGTCGTTACTCAGCTTTGAAAAGAAAAACGAGGTGGCGTTTGAATATTTGATTCTACTCGTAAAGCCCTGTAAATATTTAAACTTTTATAAAGACCGCTTCATAAGGGGACGGGGATATAGTGAAGAATGGGATTATTTATTTATCACGGAAATGGTTGTCATTGTCATTAAAATATAAACGATGAAACGGCACTAAAAATTATAATGTTTATATCCTATTAGCAAGGGCTCACAATAAGCATCTTGAAATGAAATTGAATATTTTGCTCTGATATAATAATGGGCGAATTCTACTAAAATCACGACAGTGAGATTTATATATGAAAGTGCTGTATGAAGGGAACACATAAAAAGCGAAAATAATTTGAACTTTATGAAAATTTAATCTATTACCAGCAGTCATTTGGTTCCAGTGACGGTGCATTCGGTATTCTTAATAATAAGTTCACTAAGCAGAACAATGTATTAGGAGGACATTTATCGCTTACTTTCTAATTAATACAAACAGATTCCTACAAAAGGCAGATTAAAGAATAGTTTCAGGTCCGAGGGGAGTAATTAAGCCTAAGGCTACAGGTAAACAAAAACTGACCATTCATTCAAAGTAAGATATTCTGAATTAAGGTAAGGTTTTGATTCCGAATGAAAATTTCTTAATGAAGATTTGATTTAATAATAATGATACAGTCATAAATTATAGAACACAATTCGAAGTGGATAGATAATGGGACTAATTTATATCAAGTAAAAAAAAAATAAAACATCTGTCAAATTAACACGTTAAAGGGTTACAGAGTTACAAAAAGTATTTATAGCACAAACCATAAGTTCCCACAATAATTTCCTTTCCGATCTGAAATATTTCCCCTTTGTACCTTAATACTGTAGAACAGGGGTTTTCAACCTGGGGTACGCGTACCCCAGGGGGTACGCCAAGGGTCTGTTAGGGGGTACACTCTCCCCACGGGTGTTAGGGTTAGAGGCCTGGCCGCCCACTGACTGCATAGCCACAGGTGAATAATTATCAACAATTTTCTTTGTTTTTATGGAATTCTTTGTGTTTAGAATATTGTTGGTTATGTCAGGAGAGTTGTGTACTTACTTCCCTTCAGTACAGTACTTGCAAACATACACAATGGGATGTTTTACTGCTTTTGTTTTGTTTTCTACTTTATACAAAGTGATGGGGGTACATTACTGACATTAAAAATACCCAAAATGGTACGTGGGGAGAAAAAGGTTGAAAACCCCTGCTGTAGAATATTAGGAAAGCATAAATTAGCTTACATTGGCATAACCCTGAATTTCATGGTTAATGTGAATAATTTGCTAAACACTACTGTCATTTTCGAGGTACCCTTTTCACTTAGACATATTAATTTTCTCGTGCATGAGGAAGGCTTCTTTATTTTCCTTTTTGATGTATCAAATGTGTAACTTTAATGACTATCCTGTCCCTCTTACTTCAGTAGATTAATTCATAAATAATTTTAGATCAGAGATTAGGGTGCAGAGCTTCCTTCATATTTATAGATAAGCCTCGAGTCTTTATGGCAGCAATTCATTTCATGAATGAGGATCTCTCTCTCTCTCTCTCTATCTCTCTCTCTCATAATATTAATATATAAATATATATATTATACATATATATATATATGTATATATATATTCTATATGAAATTTAACCTGGAATATAACTGTCTATAGGGAATAATAACTATATAGTTTTTAAAACTTAGAGAAAGGGTAAAGTTTTCTCCTTGTTCACTGGAAAAGAGAAGAAAATAATATATCCAACTAGGAATATATAGATGTCTACACATTTTTGCACTGGAAAAGAGAGAGAGAGAGAGAGAGAGAGAGAGAGAGAGAGAGAGAGAGAGAGAGAGAGAGAAAGAGAGAGAGAGAGAGAGAGAGAGAGAGAGAGAGAGAGAGATGATATCATGAATATTATCAATACATATCTCTAGGAAGATATTTATATAAATATTTTATGATTAACTTAACATTAATATGTCCATACCGTCGTTAACTCCTTACTGGAATGCTATCTATATGCATTTTTCTTAAATGAAACATCAAAACAAGGCAAATCTACCCCAAAATATTTGGTCTACCGTCACGATTAACCAAAATCAAAGGTAATTAATATTCTACTTGATCTCAAAGCCATTAGAACCTTAAAATAAGACGTTGAAATGTATTCCGATGAAAACACATTTGACATCATATATATTTATAATGATATAATATATATATATATATATATAAATATATATATATATATATATATATATATATATATATATATATATATATATATATATATATATATATCTATATATATATATATATATATATATATATATATATATATATATATATATATATATATATATATATATATATATATATATATATATATATATATATATATATATATATATATATATATATATATATATATATATATATATATATATATATATATATATATGTATATGTTACAGTCAACATGTGTAATCAGTCATCACTGGAAATTTCAGTCATTGTAGTGCAATTTAGGGACATTTGATCTCCTCAGAACTAGTACTAAACACGGCGAAATACATTTGACCCCAAGGACTAGTATTAAACCCGGCGAAACAGTGTAGGTGACTCACTGTTTCGCCGTGTTTAGTACTAGCCCTGGGGATCAAATGTCCCCAAGTGCATTACGCGTAATGACTGAAATTTCAGTCATTACGCGTACGCGATTAATGTTGATTACGCATGTTGATATATATATATATATATATATATATATATATATATATATATATATATATATATATATATATATATATATACGAGTATATGTGTGTGTGTGTGTGTGTGTGTGTCTGTGTAAATGATTCACCCAATGAGCTCTTGGCCTTCATCAGAAAACGTAATTGGAGGAATAACATAATTTTTCCAAATAATCTCAGATTCCAGAGCACTATATAATCTCTAATTTGTAATCACTAGGTCTATAGAAGTTGAGGCTTTGCTGTCCCGTCGGGAACAAGATTGAATCCGCGTCCCTGCTTACGCCTTCACAGAATGGATGACTTCATTATTGTTCCCAAACTATTCAACATGCAGGAAGGACTTGAGTTTAGGGAGCGAGGTGGTTGGCGTGAGGTGATGGGTCTGGTGATTATCTGCCCTCGGGTAACGATTCCAATTTGTATCTTTGCGTTTTGTTTTGATCGCTTTTTTCAGAAGTCACAAATGTGATGAGCCATAGTCCATATTACTGAGTTTGTACCTTTCTGAAGTTGTCTATTAGGATGACACTCTCAGAATCTCAAAGGTCTCTGCTTTGTCAATAGGCCCAGTTGCTAGACATTATTGGAAAACCTATTTTCGTCCATTTCTTGCTCCGGTTGTCTGTTTTCCGAAACTGAAGGTAAATAAAACATCAGCTGACGGTATGACTGAAGACAGTCGTGACCGAAGGAAGCTCATATTCTTAGGAAATCGGTAATATGTTTGCATTCATTGCGTGCTTTGGATTTCTCACACAATAAGGGATCCATTATCAGGAAATTGAACCTCAAAGTTACCTGTAAACAAATGATGAAATGATTTAAGCAACAAAACAGAAAATTGTAAGCGGTGGGAAATACAATATGCAGAAATAACAACAAACATTATTTTAAAGATTTCACTGAACGCCTACCACTACAGCGGTAAAAGCACCGAATATTCACCGCGTCTGGAGAGACAAAATTAAAATACGCGAAATAATAAAAATATGAACACTCTCAAATAAGAAAACGGATAATGTTTTCGTTCCTTTGCATGAAATAAAATAGCGTGATGTGAATTCTACACAAACAATGGGAGAATTTTATTGTTCTCCGAAATGAAAGGGATTGAATTGTTCCGTTCCATTAAAATAATTAAATCAATAATAACTATTGTTAAATCCTTTGTTTTACCAACGGAAGGTGCAAGGCAAATTCATACGTGTGTGTGAGAGAGAGAGAGAGAAAAAAATAAAATAGCATATATATACATACATATATAATATATATATATATATATATATATATATATATATATATATATATATATATATATATATATATATATATATATATATATATATATATATATATATATATATATATATATATATTGTATATGATATATCCTACATATATATATATATACTCATGTAGACGCTTATTATATAATTAATTTTGAAAATGCAGTTTCCTGTTCATGTTGATTGCATAATTAATTTTGAAATGCAGTTTGTTGTTCATTTGATTGTCAGGGGAAAATTGACGGGCGCAGTGCAAAAACAAAGCTATAGTTTGAACCAGATCATAGTTGTTAGCACTAGTGTGTAGCAGATAGGCATCCCTTCCCCTGGTCACAGCCCG
>NC_089794.1:49977109-49979081 GCF_040412425.1 Macrobrachium rosenbergii | reverse complement strand
TATATATATATATATATATATATATATATATATATATATATATATATATATATATATATATATATATATATATATATATATATATATATATATATATATATATATATATATATATATATATATATATATATATATATATATATATATATATATATGTATATATATATATATATATATATATATATATATATATATATATATATATATATATATATATATATATATATATATATATATATATATATATATATATATATATATATATATATATATATATATATATATATATATATATATATATATATATATATATATATATATATATATGTATATATATATATATATATATGTATATATGTATGTATATATATATATATATATATATATATATATATATATATATATATATATATATATATATATATATATATATATATATATATATATATATATATATATATATATATATATATATATATATATATATATATATATATATAATTTACAATGTATGACTGCAACAGAACCAAGTGCCTGAGATTATGAACAAAGGAAAAGTTATTTGAAACTTACCTAGATTTTCCTGGATTTACAATTAAAGGAGGAAGGTCGCTATTTGGAATTAGGAATTCTTTTACAATTTAAAGAGGTTTATTTACAGAGATTTAGCAATTACACAATGAGACAAACAATTCAAAATGGTACCCCATGGGCAGGCTCATTAAATATATACAGAGCAATAATGCAGTGACTGGCAACAAGGAAGCTAATTAATAAGGGCCAATATACAATACAATTATCCCTGTTATACTAATAATACCCTGGGTTAGGCCAAAATTACATTAAAGGGATCTTCGTTAACTACTGCGAAGGATCGAACTCCAGGATGGGGAAAAATAATTCATATAAAATTTGGCGAGGCCACAGCGGACCTCAGGAATCAGACTACGACCAGGAATAGTTTCAGGCTTTAAAAAGGCAGTCAGAAATATCGAACACAGAGTGCGATGGAGCAGCTTGTCTCTCCTGAAAGAGGGGTCCTGGATTAGAACAGCAGCCCACAATGAAGGAAATGGAATCCCCCTATAAAATGTAACACATTGCACATGTTAAATATTAACCACTACGTAGCCCAGCAGATAATTATAGGGAAATCACATAAGCACAGTATAGGAATCATAATTGATTGGGCTTTTAACACAAGAACATGTGCTCGCAATCACACAAAGAGAAAATTTAAACACTTGTATTACTTAGCCTAAATTGCCCTTAAGTTGCACTGGGGAAGGGATAATTGGATGATTATCACGGGATCATTACTGAAATTCAAGGCACATTACGGACGAGATACGGGAGGCTGAAGCAGAACTCTTAACAAGGGAAGATTGCTTTGTGGAGGAAGGAGTTAATGTTTAAAGAAATGGGAAATTTAAGGGGTTTTTAAGTGGAAAGGAAAGGTCTAGCTATTGACTACTTGCAACGTACAAAACTTGTATGACCATTGTGGGAGCCCAAACAATCGACTTGGCCGTTCGTCGAAGATAGTTCAACCAGAGGAGCAGAGGACGAGGCAGCACGTGCGTTCCTGACGAGGTAACAGGAGTCTCTCTCGCCATCCCTCCAGACAGCTGCGGCTGTGTTTCGAACTTTGGGCTAATCGTACCTGCAAGGAGTCATACGCCAGCAAAAAAGCAGAGGGAAAGGATCTTTAACTATTAATCATTTAGAGGTTAAGGTCCTACCTGGCGGCTAGTCCCACTATGCATATTACTTTGCCCATGCCTAAATACTCCCACATCACGTGATGGGGGTGAAAAAGGGGGTTGAGAGCGGGAGGCCTATTATCTCCCAGAATCAGGCGATGGGCGGTGCTTCCTACACTGCTATACACTGGTGCTAATAGCTCTGATCTAGTTCAAACTATGCTTGTTTCCGTCCTTCGCCCGCCAATTTTCCTGGGCCCGACAGCCCA
>NC_089794.1:49919609-49972109 GCF_040412425.1 Macrobrachium rosenbergii | reverse complement strand
AATGAAGAATAAAATGGAGTATCTAGTAAAGAAAATTTTTTCTTCGATATTCTTTTACGAGCTTTTCACACAGAATCACCAATAATCAGGTCCTTAGTTCAATGGAGCTTTTACAATTAAACGATTCTTAATCGTAGAAGGTTTGTTAAACTATTCAGTTCCTCGTTCGTTGTTTTTTTTTATATAGAAACCATTAAAATCTATATAGATAAAAATGGAAAGATTATCCATCATAATTCAAATATAGAATTTAAGCAGGAAAGTATTTTTGGCAAAAGCGAATGTTTACTTCATACGTTCGAAGAAACGGCTGAGTCCAGAGATGACTATAATATATATAAAAAATATTAAAGTAAAGGTGACTTTAGGATAGTATACAAAAGAGTATAATAATTTTAATCAAAAGTTTAAATCAAAGACTAGAATATATAACATGTTTTTTTTTTCTGGAATTTATTCTATTCTCAACTAGTGTTATGTTTGGATAGCCACAATAATCATTCTTATATTTATTTTAAACTATTTACAGGAATATGTAAATCGTGCCCCTTTACCAAATAAAATTCCTTATCAATGACTGCGTGTGAAAGCATGAAAGTAACATTTTAATTCAAGAATGAGTAAATATTCAAAGAAGTGGTAGAATACTGGAGACGATTCCAGTAAGTGTTCAGAGATGAAGCTTATAATACTAACTTTATTGTGTATTGCGAAGTCTATTAAATTTTGTAAAATTTCTAGTATATTTTTCTACAATTTAAATTGGGTAAACGCTTTAAAAATCCCCTTTCCATGATGTAAGAAAATACTAGGAATGTAAATCCATTTTTGTTTGCAACTCGTTGATTTAGCTCATTTCTTTGCTCGAGATCGCAGGCGTTAATTGCATTAATAATTACTATAACATGCTCATTGTAATTTTTACTTTCCTGTCGAACTAATCAGTTGCATTAATGTAAAATCATCCACGAAGATAGCCATTATAAGGATATTAGACTTACGATTTCATTTGCCAGTTACGATAGAGCCCATACTTATGTTAACAATAGCTCTCATTTTGAATATCCTGTAAAAGATAGAATAGCTTGTCTTATAATTTTGGATATTTATTGCAATTCTACATTATTCGAATAATAAATAATGAATAATACATATTCAAATATAAAATAAATATGAATTAACTTAAGAAATATAGCGAGGGAGTTAGGTATCTCTTTTAGCAATGGCTTTCTTACACACAATTTTATTACAGAAATCTATCAGTACTTACCATAAAAATGAAGAAAATATAGGAATTGCAGGAACGGCAGCATAAAGAAAGTTAAATAGATTCAAGGGATGACGGCATCTACATGGCATATGTTGTTCATTAGAGTAATTCATAACGAAGTACTCTGAGCCACCTTATCATTATTCTGTTGGCAGGAAACATCAAAATTGAGTTTAATACCGACAGAAAATGTGAAAAGTTAGCAAGTATAAAACAACATTTTTCTGTCGTCGTTAACATCACATATAGAATTTGAGAATATTTTTAATAATATTCTGTACTTCTGTAGTATCTAGTAGATCATTTCCGGTAAGGTAATATTAAGAGCCAAACTCCTTTGAAGTTAATCAACTCTCTCTCTCTCTCTCTCTCTCTCTCTCTCTCTCTCTCTCTCTCTCTCTCTCTCTCAAGAAAATCTTAGCTATTTTCAACACTTTGTTATTTCAAAAGAATCTACAATACACATGTCTTTCAAAAGATGATTTTCTTAATTGGTAAGTATTTAGATAGCCTTCGCATTGAAGATTATGACAAAGAGCTAAAAAAAAAAATGTAGCGCAGAATAAAGCTAAAATGACAACTGAAACATTTCATATAATTTTCAAAGTTACCAAAACGTTAACTAAATCATAAATAAGACAAAAATTTTTAACGCTTAAAACGGCTATGTGAAAAGCTATAAATACACGACTGAATCTATAAAAATATAATAAATTATAATGTTTCAGTGATAATGAATAATTCATCGATACACAAAGAGATTCTTGGTGGTTCTTAACTCACACATTATATTTATAATTTTTTCCAAAGACCTTTTAATGTACCATCTAAAAAAGAATAAAATGGTCAAGTAAAAGAGATTCATAATGTCAATTCTATTTATCTGACAATGAATTTGACCATTATTTTTCCATATGTGTTCTCCCTCTCCTGGAAAGTTTTTTTCTTACATCTGGAACTCTGGAAAGAGAATTCATTGCATGAACATCATTCTGATATTGAATTACGGTAATTAACAGTACAGACCTCTTTGGAAAAGTATTTTATTAACTGAGACCATTTTTTATGGAATTACGCTCATTTATATCAGCACAGGTGGCTTGTAATATTCTCACCTTCTTCGTTTATTCTAGATTAATTTTACTGGAACTTTTCCAAATGTTAATCTTGTATACAGTAATAATAATTGATTTCGGTGAGAACTTTCAAGGTCTTTTTGCAGAAAATGTTTATAAAATTAGGAAAGTCTTATGTTCGTGTATCATAATTTGATTACTAAGGAAACAAAAAAGCATTCCCTACTGTTCCAGGCCTATTGCTGGTTTCAACAATTTTCATAAACTTAATTAGGGAACACTTTTAATTAAATTGAAACATATAAAGATAGTTACTATGTTATAATCTAATTTTCTTTCGATTATCCCAGTTAGTGGACTTTCATATATAATATCCAATATTATTAAAATAAAGAACAGCTAGAATTAACTAATTTATGTCAGGAAAATTCATTTTGATAACTGTGCAAAAGGGAAATGCTCCTTTCCGGCATTTTTTATACAGATTTACACCCCACATTTTGCGTAGAAAATCATGGCTGTTTTAGATGTTTTGTTTGGTCAAGATTCAGAACAGAAGATATTTGGAAAATATGATGTTGCCATGTGGTACATATCCCCTCATAAAAGGGGTGGGGGCGTGGACGACCGGGAGTCTTTGAACAGAGAAGATAACGAGTTTATGTGGTATTTTCGTTATAACTTGGCTCTGCCCCAAACAGCAGCTGTGACGATTGCGATAAAAGTATTTCTAAAACCTCCCAAATATACTGTCGAGAGAAGAAAGAATTTTATTACCGATTTTACGTCCCCTGACAGTTGTCTTGCCAACAAAATCAGGTCTCCCAAAATCATCCCATGTGGACGGTAATTCATAATATTTGATTATACGGTCCAGTTTCCAAATTTACGTCCTTCTTCATAGAAAACAGGGGGATAATTTTATGTTGGTTGATAAATCCCGTTCCCACAGGAGACATCTGATCTTGTGCCATAAAATTTAGACTGCCTTTCAGAGATTAAGGCAGTGAAAAGAGAGAGTTAGAGTTGTTGGACAGCAAGATAACAAACACGAGAAAATAAAGATGAAACCAATCGATCTAAAAGTAGAGCCTGGAGAAAACCACTCAGTTTCACTAAGAAGTAATTGTTCGAGGTGTTGGACAGCAAGACAGTGGAAAAGAAGCGGGAACGGAAGTAAAGCTAAAAAGCTAAAAAAGTGAGTACACTAGCAGGACGATGGGGCATCTCAAGCACCTTTCCTTAATGCCTGCAGTGCACCACTTGGAGTATACTAAGGACCCTGTCCCACTAATGGGAGGAGACATTTGACAAACATAATGTATTATTTATTTTTTTTTTACTCTGTTGTGTTCCACAATACCGATCACTGAAATATCAGTCTCCTTCCATTCAGATGTTTCGTCAATTGATTTAAAATTCCCCATCTCACGTAAAAATCTCTGATTTAAAACAACTTTCATTTCCTTTCACGATCTCCTAGTGGACAGCCTAGTTAACCATTCCATGATTAAATACCTACAATACTTCTTTTCTCACCGTGTAGCCCGGTTCCGCTTACAACTTCATATTCATTACTATCCAATAATCGTCTTTTTTTTTTTTTTTATAGTAATTTTCCTTTAACTACCTAAGGGTGAGGCCACATCAGACGCGGCGAGCGTGGAGGTTGCAGGGAAGAGGATCCCGCGGTGATTTGAAATGTATTGTGTCTTATGGAGTGGCCACACTGAGCCTGCAGGAAGACTCGGAGTTTCTGCAGTTACCGCCAAGCGATGTAACATGTTTTAAAATACCGCGGCGGTTCCCGGCGTCTTCACCCAAGATCACACCATTTCCATCAGTTCCCGAAGTTTCACGTATTCAGTCGGTCGTGATTGGACAAATGGCGACAGAAGAATTAATTGGGAGGGGTTTCGGAGGAGAGCTTTTTGGGATCCCATGATCCACTCCACAAAAATAACGTTGTGTTAAAATAAAAAGCATTGGGAAGATATAAGCAATCAACTGCTTTGATGGTAAGTTAAAAATGGTGCGTGTGCCTTTTTAGTGTATACACACACACACACACACACACACACACACACACACACATATATATATATATATATATATATATATATATATTTATATATATATATATATATCATTTTATATATATATATATATATATATATATATTGTCATGGTTACTTTCTAAGATGACCACCAGATTCATAAACTAAATAAAAATGGGACTGGAATGGACTGATGGACTGCAACAACCCAAGGAGGAGGGCAAAAGAAAATACTGAAGTGTCTTATACCTAATTTATTAACATAAATTATTTATATTAATTACATTGAGTCCAGGTTTTGGAAAGCACAGAGACAACATAAATGGTCATTATCATAAATTACCCATAAATTCAATTAACTTTAACTAAACTATCAACAGTTAACAGAATAAACATTAAACAGCAGCAATAAACAAACCAATAACCATTTAAACATACATTCATTACCAATAATTCATTACCAATATCAATCAATAATAATACGAGCCATACTCTTGCTCATCACAAAGTACAATAACAATAACCAATAACAATATGAGCCATACACTTGCTCATCACAAGTCACAATATCATGAGCCATACTCTTGCTCCTCACTAAAAAAATAAACAGGTAATTAATCATACATCACAGTGAAATAAACAATGATTACCCAGAGCCATACACAGCTCCTCCAACAAATCTAAATGAAATAAATATAAACAGGGTAATCATCCTGCTCCAATCCACGATCTCGAATGTCGACCATCGTATATCGCCGAGACATCACCAAAGACCACGATAGAGACGATGCGACAGCCACTTCGCTTGCCCCAGAAGGATAATATCTCCTCAAAACTGGTAACAAATGGTTTGGTCACCACCTCGACCTCAGGAGCTGGGTTGACGTTCCTTGACAACAGCAGTTGACCCACACCTTCCGTATCAAGACCATCACCGACAACAAGGTGATACTTCAAAAACTGCTACTGCTTGTTCTCGACTGCATCACGAGAACTTTTCGATCTGCCTTCCAAAACCTGGACGCTGAGGAAGAAAAGAGAGAGAGACGAACGTAACTCGCCTCCTCACACAAAACAGGAGCAGGTTCAAACGAAACAAGGCTGTTTCAGTTTAACAACTGAAAATCCTAACAATATATATATATATATATATATAGACATCAAATTGCAAATTTGCAGTCTTATATATATATAATATTTGGATATATATATATCCTATATATTATATATATATGTTTTAATATTAACTTTATCACATACACATTTGTTCTTATATTGGTAGAAATTCTCCAGCCTCCTCTCAAAACTCGTCGATGCCGTTTGAGTTTATTAAAAACCTTACTTTTGGACAAACAGTCCCATAAATATCCGGGACAATGAGGATAGTCTGGCTGTATTTATATCTGTGTACTGGGTATTTTAATCCTATAATCTTTTAGTTTTCCTGTGTGACCTCCACCTCTTGACCATGGTCTTTCTCTGATCCCTGGTTCCAGATGTCAGTTTTTTGTTGCAAACCTCTTGCGTTTTTTCATCGTTTCCTTTGCTACTGTGGAGTATATGGGTTCACTCCAGTATGGTCTCAAATAAAAATAGGATTAATGACATCGTTGTTGGCCATTAGAAGGCGTTCTCTACAACCAGTCTAGATGTTTGTTGGTGTTCCTTACAGAAAAGTTTTATTTTCCCAAGTATTGGTGGGAGTGGGGCACATATCAATTTGGCAAGGACGTCTATCATTATGGGAGAGGAATGTTTGAAGATGAACATTTGGTAGCTCTTTACATGATTTTGCCAGTTTCGCCATAGTACCCTTCTTCACAGTCTAGACACGCTGCCTATAAATCCCCTCTAATCTCTTCTCTACCGACTTTTGTTTCTAACTATTTTATTCCTAATGGTGTTTTTGTAGAGGCCTATCAATTTGAAATTATTTAGCTTCCTGTTGATGTGCAATAGAGTTGTTGTCCGAACTGTAATTATTTTCTTTCCTACCAAATGTTCCATTTCAATCCTTTCCCTCTCCCCAAAATAGTTTTCCTTGCTTTGATATGTGCGGTTCCCACCAATACTAGTTGGAAAATGATCCTAAAACTCTCCCTGTGGTAATCCAACTCTTCGTCTAAAAGTTCAGGAACCATAAGTCATATAAGCCCTGGTTGGCCAACCCTGTCATTAATCCTATTTATTTCTTTCCTATGACTGGAGAACCTATGTATGCTTTTTGAATTGGTGTGTGTCTTCTTCCCATAACCTTTGAACGAAGAAAATTCGCTACCCTCTTGAAAAGGACATCAAGAAAGGGATTTCATCCTTCCTTCCTTCTTCTAATGTGAACCTGATGTGTTCATTTAGTTTATTTACCCAGTTTTCTAAAAACTTGTATAGATCTTCTCTTTTCTACGGATACTTGAAATGATCAAGTTTGTCATCAACGTATCTTTACCCATTTTTGATATTAAAGTTCCATTATTTACTTTGCCCAGTTTAGTTTTCCCTTTTCAAACCATTCCACTAATGACAGAACAATTAGTATGTGATAAAGACTTTAAACCCATGACCACGCCATTTTTTGTTAGGAGTTTCGCCCCACTTGAAAACATTAACGCTGAGGGCCGCTGTTAGCATTTTTATTAAACGTCATGATCTATGTCGCGGTGTATAGACCCCCTCTCCATATTCTATTTTATTATTTCCATCGTCGTCTTTACTGGGACAAGATTAGTGAACAGGAAGTTACATCCGTTTCCTGGTTTTGCAAATTTGCAGAAGGTAAGGACTCTTGAAAAGATATTCTATCAGGTAAGGATGTTATGTTTTAAATCAGGAGAACTGACGGAAAATACTAAGCCTACCCATTTTCCATTACGTTTCAATTACCAGTTATGTAAGGTATGTACCCCGCCATAGTTCTCAGCTACACGAGAATAGACTCGTTGCCATTTTCGATAGGTCGGGGTGGGTAAAAAAGGGAACTTTGATTTGTCAACAATATTTCTAAGAGACTCTAAGTAGGGATGAAGTGCTAGTGTTAGGATATGGCCTAATTTTTGCATGGGGAACGAAAGTCAAGATTTCATCGAAATGTGTAGAAGCTTAAGGAACTAGATAAGAACAAATGGGGATGACTGGCTTTTTGCAGGGGGCCATGTGGGCGAGGGTTAGGTCGAACAGATTCGTGTTTCGGAGGTTACATGGGCCGCGCCAGTAGGTTAGGAAAATACAAGGACATAAAGATTTGTAAAAGGCAGACAAGGGGGCGGTTTAGTAATGGACTCTGATTATTGAATACACAGAATAAGTTAGAACAACTGTTAAA
Source organism: Macrobrachium rosenbergii (assembly GCF_040412425.1). Classification (NCBI taxonomy): domain Eukaryota; kingdom Metazoa; phylum Arthropoda; class Malacostraca; order Decapoda; family Palaemonidae; genus Macrobrachium; species Macrobrachium rosenbergii. The sequence goes on along the minus strand of NC_089794.1, from coordinate 49,964,387 downwards.
CGATGAAAACACATATGAGGTTTTGCAAGCTTAAAAAAACCGGACATTGGAGAGGCAGTGCAATTTTAACAAAAAGTAAAGCGTTGACAAAAATCACGACAAAACCAAAGAGAAAAAATTAGAACCTTGTTAAAATCAATGGAAAAATCCAGAATCCATATATTTCCTGGTAGCCTAGATCCACAAGGAAGGGTGCCGCTAAGACCGATCGTGGCATCGGCGAGATCACCGCAGGAGGCTGGAGAAATTTCTTTCCAACATAATGGGAAAATGGGTAGACAGTATCCGAAGGGCATTTAAAACATAACATGAACCTGATAGACGAATTATCCAAAATTAACGTAACAGACTGCAAATTTGTAAGTTTGGATGTAACTTCCCTGTTCACTAACGTACCAGTAAAGACGACGATGGAAATAATAAAAAGAATATGGAGGAGGGTCTATGCATGCGACATAGATCATGACGTTTTAATAAAAATGCTAACAGCGGCCCTCAGCGTTAATGTTTTCAAGTGGTGAAAAACCATTATATACAAAAAATGGCGCCATGGGTTCAGAATCTTTCACCAATTCTAGCCAATATCTTTATGGAATGGTTTGAAAAGGAAGAGGTGAATAAAAGTAAATAAAGAACTTAAATATCGTAAAATGGGTAAATACGTTGATGACATCTTGATCATTTACAAGGAGAAAGGGAAGATCTACAAGTTTTTAGAAAACATAAATAAACTAAATGAACACATCAAGTTCACATTAGAAGAAGAGAGAGGAAGGAGAAATTCCTTTCTTGGATGTCCTAGTCAAGAGGGTGGGAGAATTTAAAATTCAAGGTATATAGGAAGAAGACACACCAATTCCATACATAGGTTCTCCAGTCATAGGAAAGAAATAAAAATAGGATTAATGACAGGGTTGGCCATCAGGGCTTATAGGATTTGCAGTCCGAAATTTTTAGACGAAGAGTTGGATTACCTGAGGGGAGAGTTTTAGGAGATTAGGCTGCCTAAGTATTGGTGGAGTGGGCACATATCAAAGCAAGGAAAACTATTTTGGGGAGAGGGAAAGGATTGGAACATTTTGTTAGAAAGAAAATAATTACAGTTCGGACAACAACTCTATTGCACCCATCAACAGGAAGCTAAATAATTTCAAATTGATAGGCAGCTACAAAACACCATTAGGAATAAAATAAGTTAGAAACAAAAAGTCGGTAGAGGAAGATTAGGGGTTTATGGCAGCGTGTCTAGACTGTGAAGAAGGGTACTAGGTGAAAATGGCAAATCATGTAAAGAGCAAGCAAACAACATCTGCAGAACATAAGGCATTATAATCAGACGTCGGCAGTTGCCAAACACTGTTGGAAAATGATCACAGAATAGACTGGAAAATATGAGTTTTCTGTACAGAAACCAACAAAACATCTAGACTGGTTGTAGAGAAACGCCTTCATAACTTGCGCCAACAACACGATGGCAGGGAACACAGGAAACGGCTTTGAAGACAGCATATCTAGAAAAATCATATACTCCACAGTAGCTTAAAGGGGAAACGAAAAAAACGCAAAGAGAACGCACGGAAAACGGACATCTGGAACCAGGGATCAGAGAAAGACCGAGGTCAAGGGGTGGAGGTCACACAGGAAGAGCTAGGCGGTGCCAGGATTAAAGTACCTTTTGCAGATATAAATATATTTGGACTATGCGTTTTGCTCATTGTTGGATACTTGATGTATGAGCTTTTTGTTAAAAGAAAGCTTGTAACTTTTTTGATAACTCCATTAAAATACCCCAGTTTGAGATAGGGTCCTTTTAGTAATATATATATATATATATATATATATATATATATATATATATATATATATATATATATATATATATATATATATATATATATATATATATATATATATATATATAGAAAGACAGAGAAGTTTTCCATCAAAGCTGGAAAGATAACCAGACAAAATCTAAAAAGATGAAGTACGGATTTCAGAATTAAAACTTTCATGTTTTTAACAATATTTTCATTTGCAAATACTAGTTCATTTGAAAATATAAGGGACAATGAATTTTTATGAACTTTATATATCATATTTGACTCAATTATATTGCCTGAAGTAAGGGCTAAACTATTTTGCCATGAACTCTTTTGCTCAGTGAAATAATTCGAAGGCTTCCTGATGTTTTAAAGCACTGTTTGGTAATAGCCTTCAGGAGAGATGGGTTTGCCTATAGTTCGTCGTTTTGTTTTGTGACCTGCTTTCCATTATTGCAACCAAAGAATCAAAAGATCGTTGGGTCATACGTAAATATTATAAATTTGTCTTCGTATAAACAGAAACTGACAATATAAATTGTAAAATTCTTCTCTTCCCTTCTCTGTTTATTGAAATCAGCAGATACTCTTTGTATAGTCTATCGTGTTTACTTTTCTATGTTTTCGATAAGCAATTTCCTAACCAAACGCGATAATGACGTGCTTGCACAGAAGGATAGCTTCGACTGCTGAGAGTGATGCGTGGGAGGAGGGTGGCGTTTTTAGTGTGGCCATGTAGCTTTGACGCTGCCCTCCCGCCCAAGTCGAGCCTCTACCTCAACGCTTGCCGCGTACGGTGTGGCCTCTATAGCATAGAATATATATATATATATATATATATATATATATATATATATATATATATATATATATATATATATATATATATATATATATATATATATATATGGATGCGTGTAATACTGTGTGTGCATGTGTGAGTGTTTAGAATATTATTCCATAAAATCTCTTCATATCAAATGTTAATCAAGATGTCTAAAATGGAATGTTTTCATCCCATATCATTTCAACGTCATATTGACAGTTTGTCAGGGGCCTTCATTGATTTTGACGGTGAATATAAAATGAATCACTTTCGATTCAGTTTATTCGTTACGGGGGACCAAACATTTTGGGGGATTGATTTGTCTTTTTTTTATTTAGAGAAATTCAAAAGGATAGCAGTCTAGAAAGGAGATTGCAAAGTTTGAAGACAATTGATTAAAATTTAATATTGAAAGTTTTAAAACCAAATAATTTGTCTGAAAGATGACCAATTTTACTAATAATATACGGGAACTTCCACTGAACAAGAAGAAAATTGTACTGTTTCCCAGAAACTTTATAGTTATTAATTATGTAATCAAGAGTTGTTAAATTTTAAGTTAAATTACAAATTTTCTCAAATGTTTTTATTTATACGTATGCATTTATATATATATATATATATATATATATATTATATATATATATATATATATATATATATATATATATATATATATATATGTGTGTGTGCAGGTGTAGTAGTAAAAGGTGTCTGTGTGTATAGTAAAATAAATATAGAGAGAGATTCTCACAGAATGTATTGTCCCTATTATTATTGAAGGCTTATCTATAAATAAAAAGGAAGATCTGCATAGTAATCTTGAATATAATATTATATATGAATTAAATCCTTGGAAGTAAAAGGACAGCATAGTAATTAAAGTTACGCATTTGTTGCATCAAAAAGGAAAGTAAACAAAACTTCCTCGTGCAAAGAAAACATAATATATTCAAGGGAATATATTACCTCGAAAATGATAGTGATGTTTAACAACATTATTCACATTAACTCCTGAGTTTTTAGGCTTATACTAGTGTAAGCTGATTTATGGTTTTCATTTAACAGCATCCAGGCAACGAAAAAGGAAATTATTATGCATTGCGATATATATATTTTTTTACCTCTCTAGTCCTTTAACGTGTTAATTTTACTGAGGTTTTAATCTTGGTTTCATGCTAGGAATGTACTGAAGTCTCCTTATTTAACTAACTCGATTTATGTTTTACAATTTGTAATTGTATCGTTACTACTAGGCCAAACCTTCTTTCACAGACTTTCATTCAGACTCAAAACTTGACCTCTGTTCAGAGAATTTTATTTTCGATAAATGGTCTTTTTTTTTACTAGTATCCGCAGGTTTAATTACTAATCCTTGGACCTGAACCAATTCTCTATTCAATTTATTGCTAGAGATTATCGTATTAATTAGAAAATAACTGAACTTAGCATAATGAATAATTCTACGCACTTTCGCTTGAACTATTTTCGAAAAGCTTAAGATCATTTCTCATTTATGCGTTCCCTTCATGCCGCACTTAGAAATATTAATAAAATTTTCGTTATTTTAGTAAAATTATAATCGATAATTTTTGTTGAAATATTTATTACTTCAGAGGATATAAACATTATGATAATGAGAACAGTTTTTTATCTTTTATTTCCAATGGGCATGCAGATTTTTCCTTACTATATCCTCTACCTTGTTAAATAGTTTTTTGCAAAAGTTTAAATATTTACAGGGCTCTGCGTGACGAAGCACTTATTCAAACGCCACCTTGTTTTTTTTCCGATCAAATATTGAGTACCTAGAGTTGTCCACCTGTTCTGTACTTAAAATCTATGAGATTGTTTTCTTCCTTTATTTAAAGGAATTATCTTTTAACTTGTCCAGTTATACTCCACCGTTCATGTTTGATATATTGATTTAGTTCCAGACTTCGCAATGAAGACGGGAGGAATATGAGAGTCATTTGTTTCTTATTGCAACGGGTATCTATTAACTCTTCGTTTTTCTTCTTCTTCTATTTCTTCTTGTTCTTCTGAGTATGATTATTCTAATGACGATGATGGGTATGAGCAAAACAATGACTGTATATTTCATCCTCTCACCTCACAGGGTCAATGATAAATTATTATGTCGTTTTCTTAAAAACTGGCCAAAGGCCAAAATTTTATGGACAGTAATGTAAACCTCTAAAGTAGTTTTTCTGCCTAAGCTAAAATTCTTATCATCATAGAGAAAAGAGTCATTTGCTCTGCATATCTGCGCATAGTCCACAGACATAAAAAGTATTACAATTAAGTAACTACCTTGTTTTCACATGGGTATTATCCTTTGGTCAGTGAGACTTCACATACCTCTTTCCTCTTAAAGCCTGTACTTAGTTATTAACTTTTAACATTATTTGCGTCAAGTTAACTTTTTCTCTGTTTTTTTAAGCTGTCATGCTTTCATGTGTCTTGTCAAAGTCTGCTTCTGCTTAATTGTCAAGTTTTTTCATTTATTTGTCTATATACTGATTTCTGGAATGTTATTTACAACACAGTGAAAAATTGAGGAAGAAGAGTTTTACATTATTTTTACATATAACCTCAGATTTCAGAGTACTAATTGATAGGTCTAGAGAATTCAGGGTCCCTGTTTACTATCATAGAATGGATGACTTCATTACTGCTCCTAAACTACAACATGCGGAAAAATTTAAGTTTACGAACAGAGGTGTGGCTGTCAAAGCGTGACAGGTCGGGTGACTAAGTGCCCTTGGGTAACAATTAATATATGAACCTTTTTTCTGCCTTTTATATTGACTGTTAATTTTAGCAGTCACAATGTTGATGAACAATACTCCACATCACTGGGTTTGTTCCTTTCTTCAGTGGTCTATTAGGATAACGCTCTCAGTCTCAAAATCCATTTGGTTGACATTTTAGAGGAAGGTAAAGTTATTTCTGTCCATTGACTACTGCGATAGTCTTTACTTTTGAACTGGCGTAAATATTCGCAGACGATATCACTGAAGATGCGTCGTGACTGGAGGAAGTTCATGCTTCTCAACACTCATTAATGGCTTCCCTTCAAACACATAATATTTTTGGGAAATCCACATTCTATTTGTGTTCATTCTATGCTTTGACTTCTGGTTCAGTAAGGGATCCATTATCAGAAACTGAACCTCAAAAACCTGTTGTTGGGTATACAGAGATATGATTATCTGTTTGTGAAGCCAGATATCATCCTTTTTAGAAGAAAGCATGCAGGAAACCGAGAATATTGCAGGATTCAAGATAATCAATAAGTTGCTGCACAGACTGCGCTTCATCATGTGGTTGCATGTTGCAGAGCATGTGATCGAAGCAAATAAAGTAATTCAGCTTTCATATCTTATATTAATGTACACTACTGGGGCATTAATGTAAGACATGAATGCTGAATTACTGCTTAGTTAGAAAAAACGCAATTGAAGAATCCCGAATACCAAGGTGCCAAGAGATTAAAAAACCAAACTTGAAAAATCACTCTAATTTGAATGGCCAAAAATTTAGTATGTTAAGTGTAACTCAAACAGTCATCCATTTTCTTACTAAAATAACACTCAAAATAACAGTTGGAGATGCGGTAAGTAAGGCATACATTCTGCTATACTGGATTCTTTAGAGAAGTTACTTTGCTTTTGCGTGGAACAATTATGAAATCAATGGAGAATCAAACTGATTACGGCCACCCTCTGCCAATAATTTAGAGATCACATCAGATACCTAACCAGCTAGGGAAGTTCTTAGCATTGTAATGACAAACAAATTATTAGCGCATCATATCATGCAACTCGTTCTTTTCTGTCAATTGGCAGGATATATTGTGTTGTTACTAACGGGGTGGAAATTACCCAAATACATCTTGCTGCATGACATTAAGATATTTGAATCGTAGCAAACGACTACCGACATTTTAAACAGATGTGGTCATCAGAAAGCAACTGCTTTGCAGTGGAATTAGAATCTACAGTAGACCCAGCCTTGCAGCAAAATCTACAGTATTACTAATCAGATTGTTAAAACACTACACAATGTTAGCTTCCTCATTCCGGAATGAACAACTTTATCAACACTTAACAGGAACTGCCTCCATCTGTCAACACTGCAGCAGGAATAATGCTGGAAGAGGTCCAAGGACTTATACTCCATCTCTCAATCGGAAGCATCGGGCTAACCTACCGTTTCTATGTCTTCTAGTAAGCAAAACATATTCTCAGCTCTTCCTGCTTTCTCTCCATGTCTCACGCAGACGAGGACCAGTAATGAATTTGAATACATAGATTTATTTACCGAAAATGGAAGTTGCATTTGCTGAAAGACAAATGTTTTATTTAATTTGGATATTATGTCGAAAAGCTTGTGCGATAGGGAGACAAATCCAGCCAGGCTTTTGTGGCTTTATTTCAGCAGGTATTGCACCACCTGACGCACTACTATAGATAACTCATCCTGTATCCCAGAACCTAACACAGAATATGATGTTGTCAAAGAGTTACGGCGGGTGTGAACAAGCTACAAAAGAAGTTGGCTAATTATATACTATAACCACATTTGACTGAGGGGTGTTGTACGAAAGCTCTGCCATTGATATGGGACAATCCTGCTGAATACAAACCCCACATTGTTTTAATTAGTGCTTTCCATACCGTTATGAATTATTTGAACATGAGCGGTCATAAAATGGCTGGATCGGGGTATTCTGAATTGCTTATTGAAGCTGGTCTTGTTGCATCTGGACGTTGACAAGTTCGGTGGCAAGAGGTACAGCAAGGAATTATGGGCTCAAAGTCGTCACTGAACTATTTGAGAGACTCCTCCTTCAGAGCTTCAGAGCTTCATAGATGCACAACAGGAAATTGAAGGAAATGCAGATGTCTTAAATGATCTCATTACATCTATGATCCCTGATGACATGGCTAATGCCATAGAGGATAAAAGTTTATCAGAGTACCTGGACAAATACATTGCATTTCAAGAAGAGGTGAGAAACAGTTTACTGGGGAAAACTGCTCAGTTCTGGATGTCCTTCTTGGATGATTCTCAATTGGTTTTTCTCGTTATATATGCAATCAAAACTAATAGCCTACCTTTGTTTCACAGTACACTGGGGGACATGGCAGATTTTTTTTTTTTCATTTGGTGGACGGAATTTTGCTCTTACCTTTCTTGGTTTTACTGTTTTTTGTTATCCGTCAAGGAACCACATCCAGGTGCAAGTGAGCTTTCAAAGAAGGGGAGCTATATCTGTTGCAAAGTCTCTTATTCCAGTAAATCTGTAAGGTTGACAAAACAATGGAGGAGACCTTTATAAAATTTGCCAAATCTAGAGGAGATATCAGTACAGGACTCTCAGCATACTCCACAAATATGGTGCCTATCAAGGATTAAGTGTAAAAATGGAAAGCACAGAGAGCTATGAATCAGAAATCAAGCGAAATGTGTGATGGCAGTGCAAAGAACACCTGATACTATTCAGAGATAGCTCAATCCATTCAACATGCATGGGATAAAGATAAACTCTGTAACATCTCTTTTGGTGCACGTGTTCCTCCTGACATTGAAAAGGATGTCTTACAGTCAGAGAAGATGGGAAAAGAAGCCAAAATTGCTTTCATGCAAGAAAGAATAATGAAAGGTGAACATTAAGCACACACTTCTTTTTACCGAGTGCCTAGGTTAGAACTTAAGACAATGGAAGAAGTAAATAAGCAAGTAAAACTGACCACGTCACAAGTTAATGTAATAAAATATCAAGAACAAGGCGACTTTGTTTTCCAGATACTGATTAAGTCTCAACAACTATCCACACCATTGAGCCTCGAGGAACTCATGGCATATTCTATCACTGCCATCCCCTGCCACTGGGACCCCAGATGGGTTTCTCTTCAAAACAAATAAAGCAGCTTTAGTGAATTATTTGTCAAGAGATGCAGAACCTTGCCTATTGCCAAATGATGAAATTCTTTGCATTATAGATGAGATAATGTGTCATTCACAAAGGATATTCCACCTACATTTAAAGACACCTGCCTTAAAATACTTGACCAACTTAGTAACTAAAAAAACAAAAGTCATCTTTTCAACTGATATGTACTTACAAGAATCACCGAAGAGCCATGACAGAAGACGACGTGGATCTAGTGGAAAGCTCATTCTAGAGGGGATAACATGAGAACTTCCTCCAGATTTTAAGTTATTTTTGCAGAACGACGACAATAAAGCCCAGTTGTTCAGAATTATGTTAAAAGTTTGGAAAAGTGATGATGCTGCGAGTAGACTGAAGGGTAAGAACATAGTCATCACAGTTGATGGGAAGGCTTGCAGTCTGATATCTCACGATTGTTAAGTGGTTCAGCAAGAGGAAATAGCTGCTATTGAGTCATCTCAGGAGGAAACTGATAGCTGTATTTTTCCCATACGCATTGGTGCAGAGTTCAGATGGCGATTTCTTTTTCATAATTCGACACCATGCAACCAAGCTGAAGCCACTGACAGTATTGTTTGATATGGGAAGTGGTGAGAATAGAAGGCTCATCAATATGACCAAACTTGCTGATGACTTTAGTGAAGGATTTTGCACAACTCTCCTCGGATTATATATCTATACAGGCAAGGGTTGCACGAGTGCATTTCGAGGCAAACGAAAAGTAACACCATTTAAAAAGTTACAGCAAATGCCTAAATACCACGATGTATTCAAGAGACTTGGTGAAATCTTGGAGGTTGATACAGAACTGGCAGAAAGAGCTGGAGTGTTTCACATGTGTGATGTATAGCTAGCAAAGGTAAGTAAGAACCTTAAGTACTTTGTTTGTCCTCGATGTCTGAATATAATACTCATCTGAATAATTTATAACATTTCATTTAAGACATGTTACTATGGATACTCTCAAACTTCGTAAATTCTATATGAAAGCTAGTAACTATGTGATAGATAGTTAATCATTCACTCTTTCGCCAGAGTCAAAGATGTAAACAAGTTGCGAGCACTTCTGCTTCGAAAAATGGTTGGTGGTAAGAATGAAGAAATAAGAAAGTTATAGCCGTCGACTCTTCAAGACTTCCTTCCAGTAGGATGTCCTGATTCTGCACACAAAACTTGCAACCATTGGAGCATGTTAGTGGAAACGGTCACATGAAAGAATAACTAGTTTACCAAAGTTGAATGATCATGGTTGGACAAAGGATCCTGGAACTAGTAGTTTCGAGCCTATCTTGTCCGAAGGACCCATTCTTCCAAAGAGGCTCATTGACATTGTCCCAGAAATAATAGAGGGGGAGCAATCGGAAGTCAGGCATAAAAAAATGAACTAGTACATGAAGAATGTGAATATTCTTCAAGTGATTTAGATAATGACTTGTAAATTCAAATGACTTATTTTTCTTTCTAAAATGCTTTCTTTGAGTTCATTAGTAACATGATACTTTCTCAAATATTCATGGAAATCTGGTAGCCTCTTTGTGAATATAATACTAAATGCAAAAATGTTTAATGATTGTAAATCATCTGGCTACATAATTATTCAAAATTACCCTTTATTTTGCCTTTGTAAATAGAACACTTTTTGTTTTATTTTATTGTTCATAAATGCTGATAATGGTGGGTAGTAGCTACCACAACTAGTTTTTGAAGGTTTCTTTTGCACTAAGAAAGGTTAAAGAGCGTTATTCTTTTTACTTCTTAATATATTGTAACATGTCGGACTTGTTTTAAGTAACTGTTAAGATTTTGAAAATTCTTTCCATTTTTTATGAAATGTCTCATTTCTTTTTATCAGTGGTCATTTAGATACAAAATTATTCATTCTGAATCACACCATAACTCATTTGTGTAAACAGAACGCCATTTTTTTTCACGTTATTGTTCGTAAGTGTTGGTACTGGTGCATATTGGATTCTGTAGCCAGCTTTTGAAGGCTATACTTATTACGCATCTTTGTTTATAACAAAGATGTGTATTTAGTATGTTCACCAACCAATTACAAAACAAAAACAAGCACAAACTTACACATAGACATCAATTTTGGATAGAAACGAGTTTTACATATAAGGCTTTATTCATTAAGTATGTCTTTGTAAAGAGACGAACAATTTTAAATGTTTAAACGCTGGCCCATGCATAAAGTTATTATAACTTTGAAAATTGTGAAATCGCCTTTATATCATGAGCATTTCTTGAGAGTAGATGATCTCCCACCTGTGTAGGGTTTTTCCACTGTATCGGGAAACCAAAGCTCTGTCATGATCAAGCCTGATGGCTAAAAGGACGATTGCCCCCATCTTGCAAAAGTTCTTTCCAGGTCCCATAAATATATTACAAGAGAAGAAAGACAACACTGGCCCGACTCGTCAAATGTAGCGACAGCAACTTTCCAGTTAAGGAAGAGAAAAGACGGTGCTGAAAGTTATTTAATAACTGATGATGATCGACTGTAAAGAGGATGAAGCAATCGATGGAGGAGCATTAAAAAATAAAGATTAAAAAAGGAACCGATGTAATGAGGTCAATTATACCTCAAGATTTTTGCCAAGCCATTTCAGAGCAGTTGTGCTGAAGTGGAAAAAACAGAGATATAGCTTCAATAAGGAGGAAAATTTGAGAAAATAGGATACAACAGATAATGATGGTGACGATGAGGAAGGATGAATATAATGAGGGAAATGAAGTAGAATAATAAAGGTGAATATTTTAACTAAGAAGACATGTCAAGAAAAGATTAAATCACGTACAAAACTTTATTTGACGCTCCATTTCTGAGATATTAGAGGAATTTTCTTTCATCGATATACTGTGCTGAGGACTCATTTCCTTCCGTCTTACCTTCCAACTCTGATTGATTAATCGTGTCGAGCATCCATGCTGTTATCTGTGACAACTTGGTCGTTTCATTTAGTTGACTTACATGCAGTTGCAATTGTACACCCAATATTCTCAAGCTTTATATTTAATGTTGCTCAGACCTTATTCTTTCTCTTGCCTTTGGGAATTATTATTATTATTATTATTATTATTATTATTATTATTATTAAGAGTGAGCAGTTGTTATTATTATTATTATTATTATTATTATTATTATTATTATTATTATATTATTATTATTAATACTAATAATAATAATATATTAATAATAATAATAATAATAATAATTAAGGAGGACACCTCTGACGGCAGTAGCGTGAAGATTATGGCTGTTTCCACGGCATTTAACTTATGTAGGTAGAGTCTTCTATCCGTCTCATTAATAATCTTTTCATCAGGCATGGCTGTTTATCGTTTCCATATGACATAAAGATTTGTGTTGTCTTAGATTTATTGCCTCTAACGTGTCGACAGCGCACTTGTGGTCGCAAAATAAAATTACTTAAAATAAACTTAAGACAATATAAATCTTTATGTGTCCTCAGGGAACTTGTTATACCAGCCATATTGCTGACGAAAAAAAGATTATATGACGAATAGAGAAGACTCTATGCAAATTAAATGCCGTGGAAACAGCAATAATAATAATAATAATAATAATAATAATAATAAAGTACATTTTTTTAAAAATTAACAAATAGTGATAGATCATTGTTCACAACTTCACAGTTCTTCTGAAAAGGGTCAGGCACTGAATACAGGGCCAAAGCCAATAATAAAATGAGACAGCTATGCGAAACCAGCAGCCAGAGGCGACAATATTTCATTGTTGCTTATATCTTTTTGGCTTTCTTAAAAAAATCGCATCTTCGAACAAATGTATATTTTCTTTTTTTTCTGGTAAATGGATTAATGTGAATCTTTTGTGAAAAGCACAGCTGCAACTTTAGTGAAATATAATAAAAAATAATTCTTAGAACATTTTGACTTATATTCACAGGAAACATTTCATGCATTTCATTAATAAACAAGTAAAAAATGCGCCGATGTTTCTTCAGTGCAATCAAGTTTTCTTTACAGCGCTGTCTCAGCCGTTGTATGAAACTCTCAGCCACTGCCCATGAAACTCTCAGGTGTGGCCCATGGAACTTTCAGCCACGGTCCGTTGGTATCCTGTGTTGTTTGCACCTATTGCGGTGTCACATGCACGATCATGGCTAACTTTAACCTTAAATAAGATAAGAACTACTGAAGCCAGAGCCTGCAATTTGGTATGCTTGATGATTGAAGGGTGTATGATCAACATACTACTTATGGCTCCTTTGTTCCTAAAGAGATGAAAATCTGAGGGCAGACGGACAGACGAAAAGCCATCTCAATAGTTTTCTTTTGCAGAAAACTACAAGGGCAGAATAAAATCGCTTTGAGTTAGATAGCTTTGTAAGATTTACAGTCATTCGATTAAATGATTATAAATGCTCTTTAACTGACATTTATGATGCCATTTTCTGAAGTAAAGAAATTTGAGGAAATTAAATTTCCCAGAAATTCTGTCCAAATTCTGCAGGTCCGCATGGAAAAAATGTCAAATTTTGCAACGTTTCAATTTCGGCTCTCTATATCCCCAAAATGAAGGTTCGTGTTCTTTATGAACGCTGATGATGGAGACTCGGCCATAGAGTGAAATAAAAAGAAATTTGAGGAAATTATTGTCCAAATTCTGTGTGGAAAAAATGTCAAATTGCAATGCTTCACTTCGGGCTCTCTATATCCCCAAAAATGAAGGTTAGTGTTGTTTATGAACGCTGATGATGAAGACTCGACCATAGAGTGAAATAAAAAGAAATTTGAGGAATTAAATTTCACCAGAAATTCTGTCCAAATTCTGCAGGTCCTCAAAAAATGTCAAATTTTGCAACGTTTCAATTTCGGCTGAAGGTTAGTGTTGTTTATGAACGCTGATGATGAAGACTCGGCCATAGAGTGAAATAAAAGAAATTTGAGGAAATTAAATTTCACCAGAAATTCTGTCCAAATTCTGCAGGTCCGATGGAAAAATGTCAAATTTTGCAATGTTTCAATTTCGGCTCTCTATATCCCCAAAATGAAGTTTAGTGTTGTTTATGAACGCTGATGATGAAGACTCGGCCATAGAGTGAAATAAAATGAAATTTGAGGAAATTAAATTTCACCAGAAATTTTGTCCAAATTCTGCAGGTCCGAATGTGGAAAAAAATGGAAAAAATGTCTCTGTATCCCCCAAAATGAAGGTTAGTGTTGTTTATGAACGCTGAATGGAGACTCGTTTTTGAGAAATTAAATTTCAATTTCGGCCTTTTGCAACGTTTCATATCCCCAAAAAATGAAGGTTAGTGTTGTTTATGAACGCTGATGATGAAGACTCGGCCATAGAGTGAAATAAAAGAAATTTGAGGAAATTAAATTTCACCAGAAATTTCTGTCCAAATTCTGCAGGTCCGCTATGGAAAAAATGTCAAATTTTGCAACGTTTCAATTTCGGCTCTCTATATCCCCAAAATGAAGGTTAGTGTTGTTTATGAACGCTGATGATGAAGACTCGGCCATAGAGTGAAATAAAAGAAATTTGAGGAAATTAAATTTCACTCAGAAATTCTGTCCAAATTCTGCAGGTCCATGTATGGAAAATGTCAAATTTTTGCAACGTTTCAATTTCGGCTTTCTATATCCCCAAAATGAAGGTTAGTGTTGTTTATGAACGCTGATGATGAAGACTCAGCCATAGAGTGAAATAAAAAGAAATTTGAGGAAATTAAATTTCACCAGAAATTCTGTCCAAATTCTTCAGGTCCTGTATGGAAAAAATGTCAAAATTTTGCAACGTTTCAATTTCGGCTCTCTATATCCCCAAAATGAAGGTTAGTGTTGTTTATGAACGCTGATGATGAAGACTCGGCCATAGAGTGAAATAAAAAAAATTTGAGGAAATTAAATTTCACCAGAAATTCTGTCCAAATTCTGCAGGTCCGCTGGAATGGAAAAATGTCAAATTTTGCAATGTTTCAATTTCGGCTCTCTAATCCCCAAAATGAAGGTTAATGAACGCTGATGATGACGACTCGGCCATAGAGTGAAATAAAAGAAATTTGAGGAAATTAAATTTCACCAGAAATTCTGTCCAAATTCTGTAGGTCCACGAAAAAATGTCAAAATTTGTAACGTTTCAATCCTCTCTATATCCCCAAAATGAAGGTTAGTGTTGTTTATGAACGCTGATGATGAAGACTGGCCATAGAGTGAAATAAAAAGAAATTTGAGGAAATTAAATTTCACCAGAAATTCTGTCCAAATTCTGCAGGTCCGCATTATGGAAAAATGTCAAATTTTGCAACGTTTCAATTTCTTGGCTCTCTATATCCCCAAAATGAAGGTTAGTGTTGTTTATGAACGCTGATGATGAAGACTCGGCCATAGAGTGAAATAAAAAGAAATTTGAGGAAATTAAATTTCACCAGAAATTCTGTCCAAATTCAATGCAGGTCCCCAAATGATGGAAAATGTCAAATTTTTGAGGAACGTTTGTCAAATTTTGGGAAAAAATGTATATCCCCAAAAATGAAGGTTAGTGTTGTTTATGAACGCTGATGATGAAGACTCGGCCATAGAGTGAAATAAAAGAAATTTGAGGAAATTAAATTTCACCAGAAATTCTGTCCAAATTCTGCAGGTCCGCGATGGAAAAAATGTCAAATTTGCAATGTTTCAATTTCGGCTCTCTATCCCCAAAATGAAGGTTAGTGTTGTTTATGAACGCTGATGATGGAGACTCGGCCATAGAGTGAAATAAAAAGAAATTTGAGGAAATTAAATTTCACCAGAAATTCTGTCCAAATTCTGCAGGTCCGCGTATGGAAAAATGTCAAATTTTGCAACGTTTCAATTTCGGCTCTCTATATCCCCAAAATGAAGGTTAGTGTTGTTTATGAACGCTGATGATGAAGACTCGACCATAGAGTGAAATAAAAAGAAATTTGAGGAAATTAAATTTCACCAGAAATTCTGTCCAAATTCTGCAGGTCCGCATGGAAAAAATGTCAAATTTTGCAACGTTTCAATTTCTGGCCTCTATATCCCCAAAATGAAGGTTAGTGTTGTTTATGAACGCTGATGATGAAGACTCGGCCATAGAGTGAAATAAAAAGAAATTTGAGGAAATTAAATTTCACCAGAAATTCTGTCCAAATTCTGCAGGTCCGCGGAAAAAATGTCAAATTTTTGCAACGTTTCAATTTCGGCTCTATATCCCCAAAAAATGAAGGTTAGTGTTGTTTATGAACGCTGATGATGAAGACTCGGCCATAGAGTGAAATAAAAAGAAATTTGAGGAAATTAAATTTCACCAGAAATTCTGTCCAAATTCTGCAGGTCCATGTATGGAAAAAATGTCAAATTTTGCAACGTTTCAATTTCGGCTCTATATCCCCAAAATGAAGGTTAGTGTTGTTTATGAACGCTGATGATGAAGACTCGGCCATAGAGTGAAATAAAAAGAAATTTGAGGAAATTAAATTTCACCAGAAATTCTGTCCAAATTCTGCAGGTCCGCATGATGGAAAAAATGTCAAATTTTGCAACGTTTCACTTTCGGCTCTCTATATCCCCAAATGAAGGTTAGTGTTGTTTATGAACGCTGATGATGAAGACTCGGCCATAGAGTGAAATAAAAAGAAATTTGAGGAAATTAAATTTCACCAGAAATTCTGTCCAAATTCTGCAGGTCCACGAAAAAAATGTCAAAATTTGCAACGTTTCAATTTCTGGCTCTATATCCCCAAAATGAAGGTTAGTGTTGTTTATGAACGCTGATGATGAAGACTCAGCCATAGAGTGAAATAAAAAGAAATTTGAGGAAATTAAATTTCACCAGAAATTCTGTCCAAATTCTGCAGGTCCGCGATGGAAAAAATGTCAAATTTTTGCAACGTTTCAATTTCGGCTCTCTATATCCCCAAAATGAAGGTTAGTGTTGTTTATGAACGCTGATGATGAAGACTCGGCCATAGAGTGAAATAAAAAGAAATTTGAGGAAATTAAATTTCACCAGAAATTCTGTCCAAATTCTGCAGGTCCGTATGGAAAAATGTCAAATTTTTGCAACGTTTCAATTTCGCTCTCTATATCCCAAAATGAAGGTTAGTGTTGTTTATGAACGCTGATGATGAAGACTCGGCCATAGAGTGAAATAAAAGAAATTTGAGGAAATTAAATTTCACCAGAAATTCTGTCCAAATTCTGCAGGTCCGCGTATGGAAAAAATGTCAAATTTTTGCAATGTTTCAATTTCGGCTCTTATATCCCCAAAATGAAGGTTAGTGTTGTTTATGAACGCTGATGATGAAGACTCGGCCATAGAGTGAAATAAAAGAAATTTGAGGAAATTAAATTTCACCAGAAATTCTGTCCAAATTCTGCAGGTCCGCATATGGAAAAAATGTCAAATTTGCAACGTTTCAATTTCGGCTTTCTATATCCCCAAAATGAAGGTTAGTGTTGTTTATGAACGCTGATGATGAAGACTGGCCATAGAGTGAAATAAAAAGAAATTTGAGGAAATTAAATTTCACCAGAAATTCTGTCCAAATTCTGCAGGTCCGCGATGGAAAAAATGTCAAATTTTGCAACGTTTCAATTTTTGGCTTTCTATCCCCAAAATGAAGGTTAGTGTTGTTTATGAACACTGATGATGAAGACTCGACCATAGAGTGAAATAAAAGAAATTTGAGGAAATTAAATTTCACCAGAAATTCTGTCCAAATTCTGCAGGTCCAGTATGGAAAAAAATGTCAAATTTTGCAACGTTTCAATTTCGGCTCTCTATATCCCCAAAATGAAGGTTAGTGTTGTTTATGAACGCTGATGATGAAGACTCGGCCATAGAGTGAAATAAAAAGAAATTTGAGGAAATTAAATTTCACCAGAAATTCTGTCCAAATTCTGCAGGTCCACGTATGGAAAAATGTCAAATTTTGCAACGTTTCAATTTCGGCTCTCTATATCCCCAAAATGAAGGTTAGTGTTGTTTATGAACGCTGATGATGAAGACTCGACCATAGAGTGAAATAAAAAGAAATTTGAGGAAATTAAATTTCACCAGAAATTCTGTCCAAATTCTGCAGGTCCGCATATGGAAAAAATGTCAAATTTTGCAACGTTTCAATTTCGGCCTCTATATCCCCAAAATGAAGGTTAGTGTTGTTTATGAACGCTGATGATGAAGACTCGGCCATAGAGTGAAATAAAAAGAAATTTGAGGAAATTAAATTTCACCAGAAATTCTGTCCAAATTATTCAGGTCCGTTCATGGAAAAATGTCAAATTTTGCAACGTTTCACCCCAAAATGACGGTTAGTGTTGTTTATGAACACTGGCTTCTGTCTTCTGTATGGAAAAAGTCAAAATTTGAATGTTTCAATTCGACTTTTTATATCCCCAAAAATGAAGGTTAGTGTTGTTTATGAACGCTGATGATGAAGACTCGGCCATAGAGTGAAATAAAAGAAATTTGAGGAAATTAAATTTCACCAGAAATTCTGTCCAAATTCTGCAGGTCCGACAGACGTGATGGAAAATGTCAAATTTTAACGTTTCAATTTCGGCTCTCTATATCCCCAAAATGAAGGTTAGTGTTGTTTATGAACGCTGATGATGAAGACTCGGCCAGAGTGAAATAAAAAGAAATTTGAGGAAATTAAATTTCACCAGAAATTCTGTCCAAATTCTGCAGGTCCGTATGGAAAAATGTCAATTTTTGCAACGTTTCAATTTCAGCTCTCTATATCCCCAAAATGAAGGTTAGTGTTGTTTATGAACGCTGATGATGAAGACTCGGCCATAGAGTGAAATAAAAAGAAATTTGAGGAAATTAAATTTCACCAGAAATTCTGTCCAAATTCTGCAGGTCCGCGTATGGAAAAAATGTCAAAATTTCCAACGTTTCAATTTCGGCTCTATATCCCAAAAATGAAGGTTAGTGTTGTTTATGAACGCTGATGATGAAGACTCGACCATAGAGTGAAATAAAAAGAAATTTGAGGAATTAAATTTCACCAGAAATTCTGTCCAAATTCTGCAGGTCCGCGATGGAAAAAATGTCAAATTTTGCAACGTTTCAATTTCCCCGGCTCTATATCCCCAAAAATGAAGGTTATGTTTGTTTCATGAACACTGATGATGAAGACTCGGCCATAGAGTGAAATAAAAGAAATTTGAGGAAATTAAATTTCACCAGAAATTCTGTCCAAATTCTGCAGGTGGAAAAAATGTCAAATTTGTAATGTTTCAATTTTCGGCTCTCTATATCCCCAAAATGAAGGTTAGTGTTGTTTATGAACAATGATGATGAAGACTCGGCCATAGAGTGAAATAAAAAGAAATTTGAATGAAATTAAATTTCACCAGAAATTCTGTCCAAATTATTCAGGTCCGCGTATGGAAAATGGTCAAATTTTGCAACGTTTCATTTCGGTTTTATATATACAAAATGAAGGTTAGTGTTGTTTATGAACAATGATGATGAAGACTCAACCATAGAGTGAAATAAAAGAAATTTGGGAAATTAAATTTCACCAGAAACCTTCTGTCCAAATTCTGCAGGTCCGGAAAAAAATGTCAAAAGCAACGTTTCAATTTCTGGCTGTCTATATCCCCAAAATGAAGGTTAGTGTTGCTTATGAACACTGATGATGAAGACTCGACCATAGAGTGAAATAAAAAGAAAATTTGAGGAAATTAAATTTCACAAGAAATTCTGTCCAAATTCTGCAGGTCCTGTATGGAAAAATGTCAAATTAAGTTTATTTCGGCTCTCTATATCCCCAAAATGAAGGTTAGTGTTGTTTATGAACGCTGATGATGAAGACTCGAGCCATAGAGTGAAATAAAAAGAAATTTGAGGAAATTAAATTTCAAACAGAAATTGTGTCCAAATTGGTAGGTCCGGTGATGGAAAAAATGTCAAATTTTGCAATGTTTCAATTGATCGGCCTCATACCCCCAAAATGAAGGTTAGTGTTGTTTATGAACGCTGATGATGAAGACTCGGCCAGAGTGAAATAAAAAGAAATTTGAGGAAATTAAATTTCACCAGAAATTCTGTCCAAATTCTGCAGGTCCGTATGGAAAAAATGTCAAATTTTGCAATGTTTCAATTTCTCTCTCTCTATCCCCAAAATGAAGGTTAGTGTTGTTTATGAACGCTGATGATGAAGACTGGCCATAGAGTGAAATAAAAGAAATTTGAGGCTTTTAAATTTCACCAGAAATTCTGTCCAAATTTGCAGGTCCGCGGAAAAAATGTCAAATTTTGGTTTCAATTTCGGCTCTCTATCTCCAAATGAAGGTTAATTGATATGTGTTGTTTATGAACGCTGATGATGAAGACTCGGCCATAGAGTGAAATAAAAAGAAATTATTTCACAGAAATTCTGTCCAAATTCTGTATGGAAAAAATGTCAAATTCAATGTTTGACTATTTCCAAAATGAAGTATTATTAGATCAAATCTTCATTCTGAAATTTTCATTCGGAATCAAAACTTTACCTTTATTCAGAATATCTTACTTTTGAATGAATGGTCAGTTTTGTTTACCTGTAGCCTTAGGCTTAATCACTCCTTCGGACCTGAAACTATTCTTTAATCAACCTTTTGTAGGAATTTGTTTGTATTAATTGGAAAAGTAAGCGATAAATGTTCTCTTAATGCATTGTTCGGGTTAGTGAACTTATTATTAGAATACCGTATGCACCTTCACTGGAACTAAATGACTGCTGGTAATAGATTAAATTTTCATCAAGTTCAAAATATTTTCGCTTTTATGTGTTCCATACAGCACTTTCATATATAAGTCTCACTTTCATGATTTTAGTAAATTCCGCAAATTATTACATCAGAGCAATAAATTCAATCTCATTTCAAAGGTGCTTATTCTGAGCCCTTCCTAATAGGATGTAAACATTATGATTTTTAGTACCGTTTCATCGTTTATATTTTAATGACCATGAACACCATTTCCGTGATAAATAAATGATCCCCTTCTTCACTATATCCCCGTCCTCTTATGAAGTGGCCTTTATAAAAGTTTAAATATTTACAGGGCTTTACGAGTTGAAGCAAATATTCAAACGGCACTTCGTTTTTCTTTTCAAAGCTGAGTGACGGAAAAAATATTTGATTTAAATTCGATGTTCTCTTTTTCTTGTGCGCCACAAAGATAAAATTGTCAACATATTTTCAGAAAAAAAGGACGATTTTTTCTTGATCTCATATTCTGTGACATTTGACTTTCACCAGTATTGAGTCGCATCGCAAAGGCATATTTACACCTTTTTATATATTTCACTCATATGTTTCATCACTTTAGTATTTTGATTTCATAAATACAGCACAGTTTATGTGAATATTGTAAAGTATTACATTCACTGAGATACTCTGAGTAAATATGTAATAATGTTGCTTTTGCTGTTCCTTTACACAATCTTTTTTTTTTATTATTTTTTTTCAAACCACACAAACTCCATAGACTGTTTAAAGCATTCTTCTTTCATTTTCTGTTTCTATTTAGGTTGTTTGAATGAAAAATTTATATAACAAACCTTAATCCAGGACATAAATTGCGACATTCCACATTTTTTTTTCATAACTTTGTATGGAACTAAACAGAATTTCTTCAAATACAGTATCACAGTTCAATAAACTAATCAACTCTTAAATAAATGAAGAATAAAATGGAGTATCTAGTAAAAGAAAAATTTTTTCTTCGATATTCTTTACGAGATTTTCAATGGAATCACAATAATCAGGCCCTTAGTTCAATGGAGCTTTTACAATTAAACGATTCTTAATCGTAGAAGGTTTTGTTAAACTGTTCAGTTCCTCGTTCGTTGTTTTTTTTTATATAGAAACCATTAAAATTCATATAGAGAAAAATGGAAAGATTATCCATCATAATTCAAATATAGAATTTAAGCAGGAAAGTATTTTTGGCAAAAGCGAATGTTTACTTCATACGTTCGAAGAAACGGCTGAGTCAGAGATGACTATAATATATATAAAAAAATTTTATTAAAGGTGACTTTAGGATAGTATACAAAAGAGTATTATAATTTTAATCAAAAGTTTAAATCAAAGACCAGAATATATAAAACATGTTTTTTTCAGGAATTTATTCTATTCTCAACTAGTGTGATTTTTGGATAGCCACAATAATCATTCTTATATTTATTTTAAACTATTTACAGGAATATGTAAATCTTGCCCCTTTACCAAATAAAATTCCCTTATCAATGATTGCGTGAAAGGATGAGAGTAAAATTATAATTCATCAATTAGTAAATATTCAAGGAAGTGGTAGAGTACTGGGAGACGATTCCAGTAAGTGTTCAGAGATTAAACCTAACTTTACTGTGTATTGCAAGTTGAATTTTGTAAAATTTCTATTATATTTTTCTACAGTTTAAATTGGGTAAACCTTTGAAAATCCCCTTTCCATAATGTAAGAGAATACTAGGAACGTTAATCCATTTCTGTTTAGCAACTCATTGATTTAGCTCATTTCTTTGCTAGAGTTCGCGGGCGTTAATTGAATTAATAATTCCAATAACATGCTCATTGTAATTTTTACTTTCCTGTCGAACTAATCAGTTGCATTAATGTAAAATCATCCACAAGATAGCCATTATAAGGATATTAGACTAACGATTTCATTTGCCAGTTACGATAGAGCCCATACTGATGTTAACAATAGCCTCATTTTGAATATCCTGTAAAGATAGAATAACTTATTATAATTTTGGGCATTTATTGCAATTCTACATTATTCAAATAATAAATAATGAATAATACATATTCAAATATAAAATAAATATGAATTAACTTAAGAAATATAACGAGGAAGTTAGGTATCTCTTTTAGCAATGGCTTTCTTACATACAATTTTATTACAGAAATCTATCAGTACTTGCCATAAAAATGAAAAAAATATAGGAACTGCAGGAACGGCAGCATAAAGAAAGTTAAATAGATTCAAGGGATGACGGCATCTACATGGCATATGTTGTTCATTACAGTAATTCAT
Source organism: Macrobrachium rosenbergii (assembly GCF_040412425.1). NCBI lineage: Eukaryota > Metazoa > Arthropoda > Malacostraca > Decapoda > Palaemonidae > Macrobrachium > Macrobrachium rosenbergii. The sequence continues at coordinate 49,941,735 of NC_089794.1, read as the reverse complement.
AACGAAGTACTCTGAGCCACCTTATCATTATTCTGTTGGCAGGAAACATCAAAATTGAGTTTAATACCGACAGAAAATGTGAAGAGTTAGCAAGTATAAAACAACATTTTCTGTCGTCGTTAACATCACATATAGAATTTGAGAATATTGTTAATAATATTCTGTACTTCTGCAGTATCTAGTTGATCATTTCCGGTAAGGTAATATCAAGAGCCAAACTCCTTTGAAGTTAATCAAACTCTCTCTCTCTCTCTCTCTCTCTCTCTCTCTCTCTCTCTCTCTCTCTCTCTCTCTCTCTCTCTCTCTCTCTCTCAAGAAAATCATAGTTATTTTCACCACTTTGTTATTTCAAAAGAATGTACAATATACATGTCTTTCAAAAGATGTTTTTCTTAACTGGTAAGCATTTAGATAGCTGTCGCATTGAAGATTATGACAAAGAGCTAAAAAAAAAAAATGTAGCGCAGAATAAAGTTAAAATGACAACTGAAACATTTCATATGATTTTGAAAGTTACCAAAACATTAACTAAATCATAAATAAGACAACAATTTTTTAAAGCTTAAAACGGCTATGTGAAAGGCTATAAATACACGATTTAATCTATAAAAATATAATAAATTATAATGTTTCAGTGATAATGAATAATTCATCGATACATAAAGAGATTCTTGGTGGTTCTTAAATCACACAATATATTATTTATAATTTTCTTCAAAAGAGCTTTTAATGTACTATCGCTCTGCCCATTGGCTCGCTTCAGGTTGAATTCTGTTATCGTGATGGAACAGCATTGGGTTCGTTTTTTTTTAAAAAAAAGAATAAAATGGTCACGTAAAAAGAGATTCATAATGTCAATTCTAATTATCTGACAATGAATTTGACCATTATTTTTCCATATGTGTTCTCCCTCTCCTGGAAATTTTTTTTCTTACATCTGGAACTCGGGAAAGTGAATTCATTGCATGAACATCATTCTGATATTGAATTACGCTAATTAACAGTACAGGTCTCTTTTGAAATGAATTTTATTGTACTGAGACTATTTTATATGGAATTACAATCATTTATATCAGCACAGGTGACTCGTTATATTCTCACCTTCTTCGTTTATTCGAGATTAATTTTACTGGAACTTTTCCAAATGTTAATCTTGTATACAGTAATAATAATTGATTTCGGTGAGGACTTTTAAGGTCGTTTTGCAGAAAATGTTTATGAAATTAGGTAAGTCTTATGTTCGTGTATCATAATTTGATTACTAAAAACAAAAAGCATTCCCTATTGTTCCAGGTCTATTGCTGGTTTAAACAATTTTCATAAACTTAATTGGGAACACTTTTAATTAAATTGAAACATATAAAGTTAGTTACTATGTTATAATCTAATTTTCTTTCGATTATCCCAGTTAGTGGACTTTCATATATAATATCCAATCTTATTAAAATAAAGAACAGCTAGAATTAACTAATTTATGTCGGGAAAATTCATTTTGATAATGTGAAAGGGAATGCTCCTTTCCAGCATTTTATAAAGATTTACAACCCTCATTTTGCGTAGAAAATCTGGCTGTTTTAGATGTTTTGTATGGTCAAGATTCAGAACAGAAGATATTTGGAAAATATGATGTTGCCGTGTGGTACATATCCCCCTCATAAAAAGGGGTGGGGCCGTGGGACGACCGGGAGTCTTTGAACAGAGAAGATAACGAGTTTATGTGGTATTTTCGTTATAACTTGGCTCTGCCCCAAACAGCAGCTGTGACGATTGCGATGAAAGTATTTCCAAACCTCCAAATTTACTGTCGAGAGAAGAAAAATTTTATGACTGATTTTACGTCCCCTGACAGTTGTCTTGCCAACAAAATCAGGTCTCCCCAAAATCATCCCATGTGGACGGTAATTCATAAGATTTGATTATACGGTCCAGTTTCCAAATTTACGTCCTCCTTCATAGAAACAGGGGATAATTTTATGTTGGTTGATAATTCCCGTTCCCATTTGAGACATCTAATCTTGTTCTATAAATTTAGACTGCCTTTCAGAGATTAAGGCAGTGAAAAGAGAGAGTTAGAGTTGTTGGACAGCAAGATAACAAACACGAGAAAATAAAGATGAAACACATCGATCTAAAAGTAGAACCTGGAGAAAACCGCGCAGTTTCACTAAAAAGTAATAATTCGAGGTGTTGGACAGCAAGACTGAAGAAAAAGAAGCGAGAACGGAAGTAAAGCAAAAAGCTAAAAAGTGGGTACACTAGCAGGACGATGGGGCATTGCAAGCACCTTTTTAATGCCGGCAGTGCACCACTTGATGTTTACTAAGTGTCCCACTAATGGGAGGAGACATTTTGACAAACATAATGTATTATTTTTTTTTTTTTTACTCTGTTGTGTTCCATGGTATCCATCGCTGAAAATCAGTCTCCTTCCATTCAGATGTTTGGTCAATTAATTTAAAATTTCCCATTTCACATAAAAATCTCTAATACAAAATAACTTTCATTTCCTTTCACGATCTCCTAGTGGACAGCCTAGTTAACCATTCCATGATTAAGTACCTACAATACTTCTTTTCCTCACCGTGTAGCCCTGTTCGGCTTACAACTTCATATTCATTACTATCCAATAATCGTCTTCTGTCTTTTTGTTTTTTTTAATAATAACTTTCCTTTAACTACCTAACCCGAAACACTGAATTTCAATAAACTTCAGAATTCAGAGGAAAAACTATTTAGGTAATTTCAGAAAATCCTCTTAATTAAGTACTTACGGATTAGCATTCCAGGAGAAGGATTGAAATGTGCACATGGATGAAAATGGAACTGATAATAAAGCATTAGAAAGAATTTTAGTGAACAAAAATTAATTCTGAAATGGACGCTGCTAAATGTTTTAACCAAACAAGATTTTGGCAGTGGATTGCATTGTTTTTAACCAGTAATGATTGATATTCCTATCAGAGTATTAAAGTGACATTCAAGGAATCAGATGGAATTCTTGGATACGAATAAAAGAATCATCATTTTACCGATATTTGTTACACTTTGCACTGATTTTTTCAAGATGACATACAACGTAGTTCAGGCATCTCCCATTGTAATCACCTGAACCCCAGTTTTTGCCATAATTTAATGAGGACCATATTTGGATATTTATTTCATATTGGGTACATACCATTCAACTTACCATTCAAGCTCTATCTGACTACTGAGGTCACTTCGTCGTGAATTTTCTCCTCACTCCCAGAATTCATCATTTACTTCCTTTTCATTAATGTTTTCATCTCACATTAGCCTAAATTATAAAAAGTGATCGTTAATTATTTAATTTACTAAACAATTTTTGCAATGGGGAAATTAATATGATAATTGTAAAGATTGTCATAGTTAATGGTTACTTTAAATTATTTTTTTCAAATTAGTTTTATTTATGGTTTATTACTTACTTCCAGTTTTTCTTCCATTAAATGAGCATTTATAAGCAATTACTGAATTTTTTTTTTTGTCTTAATAGAATTAATATCCCATTTCAGTTTAATAAGTTCACAAAGAAAAATTCAATGTGGAGTTAATAAGCAAGATTGCATGTTTTATGTTAAACTCTGAAGAGGAGTGGAATGATCAAAGATCAAATGTGATTAATAACTTAAATTCTTTTTTCATTTCTTGGCAAATCACTTTTCAATCCTACAATTTATTGTTAATTACTTTTCATTTATGAATCCAGCATTGGTTTAGTAAATTAATTAACGTTCATGAGAAAGAAAATTGTAAAATAAGAAAAATACTATTACAGGATATAGGAAGACTGAATCAATCTCTCTCTCTCTCTCTCTCTCTCTCTCTCTCTCTCTCTCTCTCTCCGCGTCAATCTGTTCTGAAATAGAATATCTCTCAGGTTAGAATGTCAGTATCAAAGAAACCTAAAAATCGTTTTAGCTTTTTCATGTTTTTCCAAAGGGTGGATAAACAATTTGTAAGAATCTGTAATTACTTGATGGATACTTGCAACATTTAACCACTATTTCCATGCCCAGCATTTGTAACCACGGCCAGCATTTATCCGATTCATCTGTTTGTCTCTACCTTTCTGTAATCAGGTTGCTTTATGCCTGTCTGATTGCCTTGACTATCTGAAAAGCAGTCTCATGTCCCGTAAAAGGAACACTGCCTACAGTGCACCCCGTGGTGCAGTGAAGGTTGCGAGCAGCATCCCTTCGGACCCTAGCTGCACACGTTGTTTAGCTTTTACTAGACGTTCATTCCTGCTTCCTTTCTTTAATCTTCCTGTCAACATCTCTAGCTATTACTTCTTAGTGCAACTGTGAGTTTTCACCCAGTTCCTCCTTGAGATCCTAGTACATCATTTACTTTATTTGCTGGATATCTTGATCTTGCTGTCTAACCACTCCAACTACCTCGTTTCACTGGCGTAAGCACTGAACGGTCGAAATTAACCAAGAGATTTTTATGATATTTCGAATAGGATTAGATCCAATTTGATCTTTCTTATATAGCTGATCTATTGTATTTCAAAGAAACTAAACTTTCCTGCTGTTTGTGGTGGAAAGCGTTAGACACAGAGCACTGATAGATGGCTTCAACCAATGTCGTTATTTCTGAAAAATCTTCGATGTAATTGTTTACCCTCATTTTAAAAGTTCAAGTATGTATCTGTCTCAAATGCAATTCAGTTAATTAATAAAAAAAGAGAAAAAATGGACGAATAAAAAAAAAAACGAATATGTTTATGAAAAATCAAGGATAAGAATTTTCAACCAGAAAAATTCAACCAGTGTGCAATCAATTCAAGTGTGATTTTTTCTTTATATAGTGTTAAACCAACTAATCTTTTTCTTGAACAACATTTAAACTGCATACGTGCTTGTGAAAGATAGGCAAACATAAAGAGAAACTTAGAGCACTATACATTAAAAAAACCAAACGAGGAAAGCTAAAACATCAACATAAAGAAATAGTGTGTAATTTCGAACAGTAGCTGAAATATAACAGTATTGACTTTAAAAATAACGGGAATCATCATCCGTTTTAATCAAAATAAACAAAACTCAAATCTCTTATATCGATCATTCATGGCCTAATCGTCTTTGGCATAAAGAATTCATTCTTTTCATCAAGTCTTTTGAAATGAGGGTTAATCCACCGTATGAAAAAGTAATTATTAAATTACTAAAATTTGGCAATATTTCCTTTCATTTCAGAAATGAAGCCATGAATCCACACTCTATTTGTTCATATCTTTCATTTCAAAATTATGCACCTATTTTTTATCCTTTATGCAACTTTCGTAACCAAACGCAAAATGGTTAAAGAGTACAGAATAGTTATTAATGCTACTTAATATATCTGATGTCGTTGGAAGATGGTCTAAATGTTGATCTTACTGATACCATGTGTGATTTTGACGCTCTCTCTCCCTCCCTCTCTCTCTCTCTCTCTCTCTCTCTGCTCTCGTACGGTGTACCTACACAACCAGATAAGATATAATTTCAATTTAACTTCAGAATAAATAATTAAATTATTATGATTTTTTCAAAAATTTCTTAAATAACAAACTTACAGGTTATTTTTCCAGGAGAAGGATTGAAATTTCACATGGATGGAAATTTAACTAATAATAATTACCATTATTCTTTCGAATTTTTCTCTGAACAAAAATTAATTTATTTATGGACGCTTCTTCCCCAAATGTTTTAAAACTTTAACAAGATTTTGGCAGTGCATCATGCATTCTTTTTATCCAGTGGGTGATTGATATTCCTATACAGTATTAAAACAACCAACTGATCATTCAAGAGAATCAGATACAATTCTTGGATACACACAAAATAACCATTATTTTACACACATTTGTTATTTGCACTGATTTTTCAAGGTGACATACAACATAGTTCAGGCATCTCCCATTGTAATCACCTGTACCCCAATTTTTGGCATAATTTAATAAGGACCATATTTGGCTATTTATTTCATATCGAGTACATATGCAACTTACCATTCAAGCTCTATCTGACTACTGAGGTCACTTCGTCGTGAAATTTCTCCTCACTCCCAGAATTCATCATTTACTTCCCTTTTCACTATGTTTTCATCGCTCATTAGCCTAAATATATAAAAGTGATCGTTAATTATTTCATTTACTAAACAATTTCTGCAATGGGAAAGCTAATATGATAATTGTAAAGATTATCATAGTTAATGGTTACTTTAAATATATCCTAATTTTTCAGTTTACTTTTATTAATGGTTTATTACTTACTTCCAGTTTGCTACCATTAAGTGAGCATTTATAAGCAATTACTGTGAATTTTTTTATTCTTAATAGAATTGATATCCCATCCCAAATGTTAAATAAGTTCTAAAAGAAAAATTCAATGGGATTTAAAACGAGATTGCATGTTTTATGTTAAACTGAAGAGGACAATCATAAATCAAATGTGATTAATTTAAATCCAAATTTTTTGTTCTTGGCAAATCACTTTTCAACAGATTTATTGTTAATTACTTTTCATTTATGAATTCAGCATTAGTTTAGTGAATTAAGTAACGCGTTTATGTTTGAAAGAAAATTGATTTAAATTTGATACTGAAAGTCTGAAAACTGGATGTGCCTGGAAATTTTACTGGATCTGCTCTTTCTCTCTCTCTCTCTCTCTCTCTCTCTCTCTCTCTCTCTCTCTCTCTCTCTCTCTCTCTCTCTCTCTCTCTCTTCCACTGAACAAGAAGCAATATTGTTCTGATTGAGAAATCATAGTTAGAATTCAGTAATCAAAGAAGTTAAATTTTCGTTTTAGCAAATTTTCTCAAATGTTTTTATTTATAGGGTGGAGAAACAATTATATATATATGATATTTATATAACCGCTATTTCCATGCCCGATAATATATAACCATACCAGCATTTATCCATATTCGTCTGTTTGTCCCTGTGTGTAATCAGGTGGCTATGCCTGTTTGCCTTGACTATCTGAAAAGCAGTCTCATGTCCCGTATAGGGAACATATACAGTGTATCCTCCGGACCCTATTAACCCGTTGTTATTATAATCTTTCCTGCTTCCAATCTTATGTCTAACATCTCTAAGTATATTAAATCAGTGCAACTGTGAGGTTTCACCCAGTTCCTCCTTGAGATCCTAGTACATCATTTACTTTATTTGCTGGATCTCTTGATCTTGCTGTATAACCACTCCAACTACCTCGTTTCACTGGCGTAATATGAACGGTCAAAATTAAGGAGATTTTATGATATTTCGAAATTATTGGATTCAATTTGATCTTTCTTATATAGCTGATCTATTGTATTTCAAAGAAACGAAACTTTCCCGCTGTTTGTGGTGGAGAGCGTTAGACAGAGCACTGACAGATGGCCTCAACCAATGTCGTTATTTCTGAAAAATCTTCGATGTAATTGTTTACCCTTATTCTAAAAGTTCGAAGTATTTATCTGTCTCAAATGCAATTCAGTTAAGTTAATAAAAAAGAGAAAAAACGGACTAATAAAAAAAAAAAGGAATATGTTTATGAAAAATCAAGGATACGAAGTTTTCAGGAACAAATCATTCAACCAGTGTGCAATCAATTCGGGAGTGTGATTTTCTTTATAAAGTGTTAAACCAACTAATCTTTTCTTGAACAACATTTAAATTGCTTACGTGCTTGTGAAAGATAGGTAAACACAAAGAGAAATTTAGAGCTCCATACATTAAAAAACCAAACGAGGAAATCTAAAACATCAACATAAAGAAATAGTGTGTAACTTGAACAGTAGCTGAGATATAACAGTATTGACCTTAAAAATAATGGGAATCATCATCCGTTTTAATCAAAATGAACAAAACTCAAATCTCTTATATCAATCATTCATGGCTTAATCGTCTTTGGCATAATGCTTTCATTCTTTTTCATCAAGTCTTTTGAAATGAGGGTTAATCCACCGGGCCGGATGAAAAGGTAATTATTAGTCTACTAAATTTGGCAATATTCTCTTTCATTTCAGGATGAAGCCATGAAGCAACTTTTGCTCCTATTTATTCATTACCTTTCATTTCAAAATTATGCCTTATGATTACTTTTTTTGTCCTTTATGATTTTAAACTATTTCGTTATTTTATTTCAAATAGCTAAAGAGTAACATAGAATTTTATTCTTCTTCGTTTTAACGTGCTTTTTCAGATTTTTATATGGGGTTTTAGTTTATTCTACTCATTTGAAAAAATTTTTTAGGGTAGGCCATAATGATTGCCATGCTGACATCACTTAGACCCCGGAATAAGATCAAACCTCTGTTCATAAAATTAGAGCGGTTCATAAGTATAGTTCAGAAACGTGTGTGTCCATTATGTTTCTATAAGATTATGGTATTTTGTTTATAATGATTATATCTTACCCATTTATCTTATCATAAATTATCTATTAACTATATCAACAGGTATATGTCTACACGAATAACACAAAGTCCGCCTTTTTCCGGTCGGCTGTGGATTTCAACCCGCGCCACAGACCTCTATGAATAAAGACTGCTGCATCACCGATATAGCCATCGAGGCATAGTATATTTTTATTAATGCTATTTAATATCTCTGTATCTGTATGTCGTTGAAGATTTCTAAGTGTTGATCTTACTTTCTTCTCATTTTCTGATTGTCACTTCTCTCTATTCTCTCTTATCTCTAACATACGATACACATACACACACACACATACACATATAATTAAATCTTCCTTTATTCAGAATAAATCATTAAATTATTATAATTTTTATTCGATTTTTCAAAATAACAAACTAAACAAATATTTTGACAAAAATAATATAAGTGACCTATATATTTCTAAATGATAGTATTTATAACTAATGAAAATTCACATTATTCTTTTGACCTTTCAGGCTCTCAATGGTATTTATTTTTTTTCTTATTTATCTTCTTTAAACGAAAAATCGTTTTCAAACTTTATAATATACGCAATCGCTAGTGCAGTAATTTTTTTTATTTATTAATCTTAACTAGGAATTTATTAAGTAAGTTATTTAACTAAAACATTTATGTTTATGAATTTGTAAGAGTGTACTTATAGGCCAAATCTTTTTCACACACATTCATATCATATTCATATACATGACATGTTAATCAATATATATATTATATGAATATATATGATTTACTGTAATGTTTATTTACAACGTCAACTATATATTCAATTTTTTGCAAGAGTTATCTTATATTTTATAATATAACAGATTTACCATAATAATATAATAATGAAATTCAAGATCATTTCTTTTTATCGTTCCTTCATTTTGCAATAAATATATTAATAAAATTTTCGTTATTTAGTAAAACCAAACATTTTGATTGATTTGTGTTGAAATTTTATTTAATTCAATTAAAACATAGCAATCTCTTCAAATCAAATTTTTATGGGCATGCAAATGTCTAAAAACAATTGATTTCATTTAATATCATTTGCAAAAGTTTAAAATAACAGTTTGAAAGATGACCAATTTTTTAAAATTGACGGTGAATTTCTCTCTCTCTCAAATATTTCGAGTTCAGTTTATTCTTGTTCTGGGGACTCAAAATCTTTTCTCTTGTTTTGTCTTTTTTATTTAAAGAAATTATCTCTTCCACTGAACAAGTTCAAAATTTGTACTGTTTGAGAAACTTTATTTAGTTAATTAAAAGTTTTAAAATTTTGTCTGTAATGATTTCTGTTAAATTTTACAACACAGTTTAAAATTGAGGAAGAAGGTTTTATTTATTCTTCCATATAACCTTTTTCAGAGTCTAATTGATAGGTCTAGAGAATTCATATCCCTCTTTACTACTTCCCAGAATCATATAAAAATTATTGTACCCAAACTACTCAAATTTATAAATTATAATTATATAATCAGAGGTGGCTGTCCCGTCGTGACAGGTCGAGTACTAATGCCCTTTATAAATCTTATTATATGATTTATATGCCTTTTATATATACTATATAATATTATATATATATAACAATATATATATATATATATTGTATCCTTTCTTATATGGTATATATAGATAAAGTGTTGTCTCAAAATCCATTTGTGTGTGTTTTAGAGGAAGGTAAAATAAAATTGAGATTCTCATTGTCATGAAATGTATTGTCGTATTAATATTCAAGGCTTATCTATAAATACTGGAAGATCTGCATAGTAATCTTGAATATAATATTATAACATGAATTAAATCCCCTTCAAACACAAAATAGTAATTAAATCGTTATCTATTTGTTTTATCAAAAGAAAAGTAAATAAACCTTTCTCATGCAGAAAAACATAATATATTCAGGGGAACATATTAACTCGAAAATGATAGTGATGTTTAACAACATTAAATTCACATTAACTCCCTGAGTTTCAGGCATATACAAATGTAAAACAAATTTAATGGTTTTCTCTTATTTAACAGCAATCCAGGTTAAACGAAAAAATCAAATTATTATGCATTGTGATATATATATTTTTGACCTCTGAAAAGTCCTTTAACGTGTTAATTTTAAATAGGTTTTAATCTTGGTTTAATGCTAGAGAATGTACTCCGAAGTTTCCTTATTTAACTAACTGATTTATGTTTTACAATTTGTAATTGTATCGTTACTACTAAATAAACCTTCTTTCACAGACTTTCATTCAGACTCAAAACTTGACCTCTGTTCAGAGAATTTTATTTTCGATAAATGGTCTTTTTTTACCAGTATCCGCAGGTTTAATTACTAATCCTTGGACCTGAACCAATTCTCTATTCAATTTATTGCTAGAGATTATCGTATTAATTAGAAAATAACTGAACTTAGCATAATGAATACCCTACGCACTTTCGCTTGAACTATTTTCGAAAGATTAAGATCATTTCCTCATTTTATGCGTTCCCTTCATGCCGCACTTAGAAATATTAATAAAATTTTCGTTATTTTAGTAAAATTATAATCGATAATTTTTGTTGAAATATTTAAACTACTTCAAGAGGATATAAACATTATGATAATTAGAACAATTTTTTAACTTTTATTTTAATGGAATGCAGATTTTTTCCTTACTATATCCTCTAAAATAGTTTTTGCAAAAGTTTAAATATTAACAGGCTCTGCGTGACGAAGCACTTATTGTTTTTGTTTTTTCCGATCAAATATTGAGTACAAAGAGTTGTCCACCTGTTCTGGTAAAATGGATTAATTGTTTTCTTCTAAAAGGAAAAATTATCTTTTAACAAATAGACAGTTATACTAACCACCGTTCATGTTTGATAAATAAATGATTTAGTTCCAGAAAAAAGTCGCAATGAGTTGAATGTGGGCTGAATATGAGAAAATAATGATATATGATAATAGGTCTGAAAACTGCTTAAAGTTTTTTCTTCTTTTTGTAAATCTTCTTGTTTTTCTAGAGAAAAGTTAATTCTTTGACGATGATGGTTTGAGCAAAACAATCTTTTATAATAATTTGGTAATCTCACCTTATCATTTTCATTGTCTTATAAATTCTTCACATTCACGTTCTTAAAAACTTTGACAAAAGTAACCAAAATATCTTTGGAAATTACATGTAAACTTTCAAAATACAAGTTTTTCTGCTAAGAAAATTAGAATCATCATAATAAAAGGTATTTGGTGGGTGCATATCTTCCACAGACATAAAAAGCCAACAATTTTTATAACTATAAAGTGTTTTCCAAAACAGGTTTGGCATGTTAACAAAAAGAAAAGTGGGACTCTCTGGTTTTTCTGTTCTAAAGTGGCCTGTAAACATACTTATCAACATTTTTTTTTATTTGCATTAGCAATTTTTCTCTTTTTTATAATACCTGCTGTCAAGGAAATACGTTTAAACATGATAAAAGTCTGCATCTTTATTAATTGTAAAATCATTTAGACATAAAATTTATTTCAGTGTATAATTCTTTGGTTTATTGTTATTATTTTAATTAAAACAGTAAAAAATAGAAATTGGTTTTTCTATTATGTTTTGCATAAACATAATTTCAAAGTATCTTTCTTGATATATATTCATGTATCCCAGGTCCTGAATAACCAGTTCACCCTAAGATGTCATTACTGAAAAAGAAAATCAACATGCGATTGAAAAAAAAGACCCTTACGAGAGAGGTGGCGCCAAGGCAACTCAGTCATTTATTTGAGAGCACCGAACAATGGAAATTTAACCTTGTTTTCCTTTTAAATTGATCTTAAAACGATCAACATATGTTGATGTAAATACATCAATCATTTCTGTTCCTGAAGGATCAGTACCTAAAAGGATAACGCTCTCAGTCTCAAAATCCATTTGATTGATTTTAGAGAAGGTATGGATATCGAACTGTTATTTTCGGTTTACTGCGATAGTCTTTACTTTTGAAAAGCTCCAGTGTAAATATTCTGTTGGCGACGATATCACTGAAGATGAAGCATAGACTGGAGATAAAATCATTTTCTGAACCTGACTGTATTAATCTTCCCTAAAACACATAATATTTTGTAAAGAAATCCGCATTCAAATTTGTGTTCAAAAAATGCATTCGAAAGAGTGGTTTGGTAAGGATATAAATTATCAGAAACTGAACCTCAAAAAACCTGTTGTTGGGTATACAGAGATATGATTTATTTGCTTGTGAAGCTAGATATCATCCTTCTTGTAGAAGAAAGTATGCAATGAAACCAGAATATTGGAGGAGTCAAGATAATCAATCAGTTGCTGCACAGACTGCGCTTCATCATGTGGTTGCATGTTGCAGAGCATGTGATCGAAGCAAATAAAGTAATTCAGCTTTCATATCTTATATTAATGTACACTACTGGGGCATTAATGAATGCTGAATTACTGCTTAGTTAGAAAAAACGCCATTGAAGAATCCCAAATACCAAGGTGCCAAGAGATTAAAACCAAACCTTGAAAATCACTCTGATTTGAATGGCCAAAATTTAGTATGTTAAGTGTAATCCTGCAAACAGTCAACCATTTTTCTTACTATACAACACTAAAATAACAGTTGGAGATGCGGTAAGTAAGGCATACATTCTTGCTAGTACTGATTCTTTTAGAGAAGTTACTTTGCTTTTGCGTGGAATAATTATGAAATCAATTAGAGAATCAAAGAAATCATTATGGCCACCCTCTGCCAATGATTTGGAGATCACATCAGATACCTAACCAGCTAAGGAAGTTCTTTAGTATTGTAATGGACAAACAAATGATTAGCACATCAGATCATGCAAATCGTCTTTTTCTGTCAATTGGGCAGGATATATGCCGTGCTGTTACTAACGGGGAGTGGAAATTACCCAAATACATTTTGCTGTGCATGACATTAAGATATTTGAATCGTAGCAAACTACTACTAACATTTTTAAACAGATGTGGTCACTGTGAAAGCAACTGCTTTGCAGTGGAATTAGAATCTGCAGTAGACACAGCCTTGCAGCAAAAATCTACAGTATTGATTAATCAGATTGTTAAAACACCATACAATGCTGGGTTTCATTCCGAATGGAACAACTTTATCAACACTTAACAGGAATTCATGGTTCTCCATTCATCAACACTGCAGGAGGAATAATGCTGGAAGAGGTCCAAGGGACTTATACTCCATCTCAATCAGCATCACAACCTACCGTTTCTAGGTCTTCTCTAGTAAGAAAACAAGATCCCCCCCTCAGCTCTTCCTGCTTTCCATGTCTCAAGCAGACGAGGACCAGTAATGAATTTGGAATACATAGACGAGCCTACCGAAAATAAAGTTGCATTTGCTGAAAGACAAATGTTTTATTTAATTTGGATATTATGTCAAAAAGCTTTTGCGACAGGGAAACAAACTGTGCCAGCCTTTGGTGGCTTCATTTCAGCAACAGGGATTGCACCACTCCGACGCACTACTATAGATAACTATCCCTGTATCCCAGAACCTAACACAGAATATGATGTTGTCAAAGAATTACTTAAGCGGTGTGAAAAAGCTACAAAAGAGGTTGGCTAATTATATACTATAACCATATTTGACTTAGGGGTATGTATGAAAGCTCTGCCATTGATATGGGACAATCCTGCTGAATACAAACCCCACATTGTTTTAATTAGTGCTTTCCATACCACTATGAATTATTTGAACATGAGCGGTCATAAAATGGCTGGATCTGGGTATTCTGAATTGCTTATTGAAGCTGGTCTTGTTGCATCTGGATGTGTTGGGAAAGTTCTCGGTGGCAAGAGGTACAGCAAGGAATTATGGTCTCTCAAAGTCGTCACTGAACCATTTGAGAGACTTCTGCTTCAGAGCTTCATAGATGCACAACAGGAAATTGAAGGAAATGCAGATGTCTTAAATGATCTCATTACATCTATGACCCCTGATGACATGGCTAATGCCATAGAGGATAAAAGTTTATCAGAGTACCTGGACAAATACATTGCATTTCAAGAAGAGGTGAGAAACAGTTTACTGGGGAAAACTGCTCAGTTCTGGATGTCCTTCTTGGATGATTCTCAATTGGTTTTTCTCGTTATATATGCAATCAAAACTAATAGCCTACCTTTGTTTCACAGTACACTGGGGACATGGAAGATTTTTTTTTTTTTTTTTCATTTGGTGGACAGAATTGTGCTCGCTACCTTTCTTGGTTTTACTGCTTTTTGTTATCCGTTAAGGAATCACATCCAGGTGCAAGTGAGCTTTCAAGGAAGGTCTCTTATTCCAGTAAATCTGTGCTGTTGACAAAACAATGGAGGAGACCTTTATAAAATTTGCCAAATCTAGAGGAGATGCTGGAGGTGCAGGACTCTCAGGCATACTCCACAAATATGGTGCCTATCAAGGACAGTGTAAAAAATGGAAAGCACATGGTTGGAATGATTTGGGATCAGAAATCAAAATGGAAAAATGTGGACGCATCAAGTGCAAAGAAAGACCTGATACTATTCAGAGATAGCTCAATCCATTCAACATGGCTGACAAAGATAAACTCTGTAACATCTCTTTTGGTGCACGTGTTCCTCCTGACATTGAAAAGGATGTCTTACAGTCAGAGAAGATGGGAAAAGAAGCCAAAATTGCTTTCATGCAAGGAAGAATAATGAAAGGTGAACATATTGAGCACATTAATTTCTTTACCAGAGTGCCTAGGTTAGAACTTAAGACAATGGAAGAAGTAAATAAGCAAGTAAAACTGACCACGTCACAAGTTAATGTAATAAAATATCAAGAACAAGGCGACTTTGTTTTCCAGATACTGATTAAGTCTCAACAACTATCCACACCATTCAGCCTCGAGGAACTCATGGCATATTCTGTCACTGCCATCCCCCCCTGCCACTGGGACCCCAGATGGGTTTCTCTTCAAAACAAATAAAGCAGCTTTAGTGAATTATTTGTCAAGAGATGCAGAACCTTGCCAATTGCCAAATGATGAAATTCTTTGCATTATAGATGATAATGCAATGCTTCATTCGATAAAGGATATTCCACCTACATTTAATGACACCTGCCTTAAAATACTTGACCAACTTAGTAACTAAAAAAAAAAAAGTCATCTTTTCAACTGATATGTACTTACAAGAATCACCGAATAGCCATGACAGAAGACGACGTGGATCTAGTAGAAAGCTCATTCTAGAGGGGATGAACATGAGAACTCCTCCAGATTTCAAGTTATTTTTGCAGAACGACGACAATAAAGCCCAGTTGTTCAGAATTATGTTCAAAGTTTGGAAAAGTGATGATGCTGCGAGTAGACTGAAGGGTAAGAACATAGTCATCACAGTTGATGGGAAGGTTTGCAGTCTGATATCTCACGATTGTTATGTGGTTCAGCAAGAGGAAATAGCTGCTATTGAGTCATCTCAGGAGGAAACTGATAGCTGTATTTTTCCCATACGCATTGGTGCAGAGTTCAGATAGCGATTTCTTTTTCATAATTCGACACCATGCAACCAAGCTGAAGCCACTGACAGTATTGTTTGATACGGGAAGTGGTGAGAATAGAAGGCTCATCAATATAACCAAACTTGCTGATGACGTTGGTGAAGGATTTTGCACAACTCTCCTCGGATTATATATCTATACAGGCAAGGGTTGCACGAGTGCATTTCGAGGCAAACGAAAAGTAACGCCATTTAAAAAAGTTACAGCAAATGCCTAAATACCACGATGTATTCAAGAGACTTGGTGAAATCTTGGAGGTTGATACAGAACTGGCAGAAGAGCTGGAACGTTTCACATGTGTGATGTATAGCTACCAAAGGTAAGTAAGGACCTTAAGTATTTTGTTTGTCCTCGATGTCTGAATATAATACTCATCTGAATAATTTCTGAATAATTTATAACATTTCATTTAAGACATTATGTTACCATGGATACTCTCAAACTTCGTAAATTCTATAAGAAAGCTAGCAACTATGGGATAGATAGTTAATGATTCAATCTTTCGCCAGAATCAAAGATGTAAACAAGTTGCGAACACTTCTGCTTCGAAAAATGGTTGGTGATAAGAATGAAGAAATAAGAAAAGTTATAAAGGTCGACTTTTCAAGACTTCCTCCGTGCAGGATGTCCCTGATTCTGCACATAAAACTTGCAAACTATTGAGCATGTTAATGGAAACAGTCACATGAAAGAATAACTAGTTTACCAATGTGAATGATCATGGTTGGACAAAGGATCCTGGAACTAGTAGTTTCGAGCCTATCTGGTCCGAAGGACCCATTCTTCCAAAGAGGCTCATTGACATTGTCCCAGAAATAATAGAGGAGGAGCAATCGGAAGTCAGGCATAAAAAAATGAACTAGTACATGAAGAATGTGAATATTCTTCAAGTGATTTAGATAATGACTTGTAAATTCAAATGACTTATTTTTCTTTCTAAAATGCTTTCTTTGAGTTCATTAGTAACATGATTATTTCTCTTTTGGTGACTTATAATACCATTTTATACTTCATTCATGCAAATCTGATATCCTCATTGTGAATTTAATACTAAATGTAAAAAAGTTTAATGATTGTAAATTATTTGGCTACATAATTATTCAAAATTACCCTTTATTTTGCCTTTGTAAATAGAACACTTTTTGTTTTATTTTATTGTTCATAAATGCTGATAATGGTGGGTAGTAGCTACCACAACTAGTTTTTGAAGGTTTCTTTTGCACTAAGAAAGGTTAAAGAGCGTTATTCTTTTTACTTCTTAACTGTTAAGATTTTGAAAATTCTTTCCATTTTTTATGAAATGTCTCATTTCTTTTTATCAGTGGTCATTTAGATACAAAATTATTCATTCTGAATCACACCATAACTCATTTGTGTAAACAGAACGCCATTTTTTTTCACGTTATTGTTCGTAAGTGTTGGTACTGGTGCATATTGGATTCTGTAGCCAGCTTTTGAAGGCTACTTTTACACACAGAAAATCAAAATAGTGCCACTTTTTTTCCAATGCTAACATGTCAAACCTGTTAGAAGACACTTTAAAGCATGTAAAAATCTTAGTCTTATTAAATCCTTGAAGGGTCATAGTGACCACCAGAGTACGTTCCACTACGTACCACCAGTTGCAGGCAAACAAAAAGCAAACGCACAGAAAGTCATTAGCCAATTACAAAACAAAAACAAGCACAAACTTACACATAGACATCAATTTTGGATAGAAACGAGTTTTACATATAAGGCTTCATTCGTTAAGTATGTCTTTGCTAAAAGACGAACAATTTTAAATGTTTAAACGCTGGCCCATGCATAAAGTTATTACAACTTTCAAAATTGTGAAATCGCCTTTATATCATGAGCAATTCTTGAGAGTAGATGGTCTCCCAACTGTGTAGGGTTTTTCCACTGCATCGGGAAACCAAAGCTCTGTCATGATCACTTCCTGATGGCTAAAAGGGCGACGATCTCCATCTTGCAAAAGTTCTTTCAGGTCCCATAAATATATTACAAGAGAAGAAAGACAACACTGACTCGTCAAAGTGGACAGCAACTTTCCAGTTAAGGAAGAGAAAAGACCGCTGAAAGTTATTTAATAATATGATGATGATCGGTTGGAAAGAGGATGAAGTAATCGATGGAGGAGCATTAAAAATAAAGATTAAAAAAAATGTAATGACGTCAATTATACCTCAAGATGTTTGCCAAGCCATTTCAGAGCAGTTGTGCTGAAGTGGAAAAAACAGAGATATAGCTTTAATAAGGAGGAAAATTTGAGAAAATAGGATACAACAGATAATGATGATGACGATGAGGAAGGAAGAATATAATGAAGGAAAAGAAATAGAATAATAAAGGTGAATACTTTAACTAAGAAGATATATCAAGAAAAGATTAAATCACGTACAAAACTTTATTTGACGCTCCATTTCTGAGATATTAGAGGAATTTTCTTTCATCGTTATACTGGTGCTGAGGACTCATTTCCTTTCATCTTTCCTTCCAACTCTGTTTGATTGATTAATCGTGTCGAGCATCCATGCTGTTATCTGTGACAACTTGGTCATTTCATTTAGTTGACTTACATGCAGTTGCAATCGTACACCCAATATTCTCAAGCTTTATATTTGATGTTGCTCATAGACCTTGGCCTTTCTCAAGTCTTTGGGTATTATTATTATTATTATTATTATTATTATTATTATTATTATTATTATTATTATTATTATTATTATTATTATTATTATTATTATTATTATTAATAATAATAATAATAATAATAATAATGAGTAATAATAATAATAATAATAATAATAATAATAATAATAATAATAATTAAGGAGGACACCTCTGACGGCAGTAGCGTAAAAATTATGGCTGTTTCCACGGCATTTAACTTTGTAGGTAGAGTCTTCTCTATCCGTCTCACAATCTTCTTTTCATCAGCATGTAGCTGGTTTATCAAGTTTCCTAAGGACATATAAAGATTTGTGTTGTCTTAGATTTATTGCCTCTAACGTGTCGACAGCGCACTTGTGGTCGCAAAATAAAATTACTTAAAATAAACTTAAGACAATATAAATCTTTATGTGTCCTCAGGGAACTTGTTATACCAGCCATATTGCTGACGAAAAAAAGATTATATGACGAATAGAGAAGACTCTATGCAAATTAAATGCCGTGGTAATAATAATAATAATAATAATAATAATAATAATAATAATAATAATAATAATAATAATAATAATAATAATAATAATAATAATAAAGTACATTTTTTTAAAATTACCTAAATAGTGATAGATCATTGTTTTACAACTTTCACAGTTCTTCGAAAAGGGTCAGGGCACCGAATGCAGGGCCAAAGCCAATAAAATGAGACAGTTATGCGAAACTCTGTAGCCGAGGCGACAATATTTCATTGCTGTTTATCTTTTTTATTTTCTTAAAAAAATCGCATCTTCGAACAAATGTATATTTTCTTTTTTTCTGGTAAATGGATTAATGTGAATCTCTTTTTGTGAAAAAGCACAGCTGCAACTTTAGTGAAATATAATAAAAAATAATTCTTAGAACATTTTGACTTATATTCACAGGTAACATTTCATGCATTTCATTAATAAACAAGTAAAAAATGCGCCGATGTTTCTTCAGTGCAATCAAGTTTTCTTTACAGCGTATAATGCTGTATGAAACTCTCAGCCACTGCCCATGAAACTCTCAGCTGTGGCCCATGGAACTTTCAGCCACGGTCCGTTGGTATCCTGTGTTGTTTGCACCTATTGCGGTGTCACATGCACGATCATGGCTAACTTTAACCTTAAATAAGATAAGAACTACTGAAGCCAGAGCCTGCAATTTGGTATGCTTGATGATTGAAGGGTGTATGATCAACATACTACTTTGCAGGCCTCTAGCCTCAGTAGGTTTTAAAATCTGAGGGCAGACGGACAGACAAAAAGCCATCTCAATAGTTTTCTTTTGCAGAAAACTACAAGGGCAGAATAAAATCGCTTTGAGTTAGATAGCTTTGTAAGATTTACAGTCATTCGATTAAATGATTATAAATGCTCTTTAACTGACATTTATGATGCCATTTTCTGAAATAAATGCAGGAACCTCCACGCTTTTTAGGGGGACTCAAATTACATTATATTTCATGGACTAAGAATGATAAATTTATATAAATGACATATTAACATATCACGTTAATTTATAAGTTTATATAAATAACATATTAACATATCAAAATTACTGGGACTCTTTGTGCCTGCTATTAAATTCTTTGTGCAGAAAAAGATTTGCATACAAAAATAAATAGAGAAAATTAATAAAATGTTAAAAAATATTTTGATATTGTCTGCACGATTTTTCGTGAATAAAATAATTTCGTAAACTCAATTTAACAGAAAAAAATTTTTTCTTCTTTTCTCTATAGATAATTTTAAGCTATATATCAAAATATATCTATAGCTAATGATTAAGAAAATAAGTTGAGCAATAATGTGTATAATATCATTATAAACACGACTGAATACAGTGATATCTGTCATTTAAACTTATGTTTTGCTTTCGTGACAATGTCGTAACGTCATCCGAGGCTCCTGTCACGGATAAAAAGCCAAATTTCTAATACCTTGGATCTTCATATACTGGTTTGTTATTAGTCTTTCAGTAAATATTTGGAAGTGAATAAAAGTAGCCCTTACTCGGCATGCCACCAGTAATATATAACATTGTTTTTCATATATTTTTGCGTTGTTTAGACTTTCAGTGAATGCAAATGAATTAAACTTTCCATAACTGAGTTGATATCTTAATTGAACAGAAAAATAGATCAGCTATCTTAAAGTATAAAACTTTATAGAAGACGTGAAAAAACATGGTTATCATAACCATGTTTTAGGAAAAGATAGAGGAATTGCATTCTTTGCGTGATTATAATAATAATAATAATAATAATAATAATAATAATAATAATAATAATAATAATAATAATAATAATAATATCTTGAAAGGAGACCCTCTTTGAGGCAAACAGCCGCCAGGTCATGACGAAGAGCTTTAGTTTCCCGTACAGTGCAAAAACCCCACACAGCTGGGAGACCACTTACTCGGAAGAATTACCCATGATACACAATTTAGAAGGGTGTAAGAATTTTATGCATCGGGCAATGTTTTCTCAATTAAAATCGTTCTTATTTCAGTATTGGCAGGTTGCATAAATGCCATTCTTTCTTAAGTTCTTTTCTATCGGAAATTGATGCCTATGTATATGTTTGTGCATGGTGAGTGCATTTTCTGATTATGTATCGTTGGTTTTATCACTAACTTTCTGTGCTTTTGCTTTTGTTACGCCTGTAACTGTTGACGAATGCATTCTATATTCTTCTGTAATTATTTATATTCTGAAAGCATAACTGGGTAATTTACCTAACTCACCTCTCTTTGTTTCCTTCTGTAAAGATTTTGGGAGTGTGAATGTTAAAATTAAAATATTGATACGTATATATATATATATATATATCTATATATATATATATATATATATATATATATATATATATATATATATATATATATATATATATATATATATATATATATATATATATATATATATATATATATATATATATATACTCTCTCTCTCTTCTCTCTCTCTCTCTCTCTCTCTCTCACACACACACACACACACACACACACACACACATATATGCCTTGCACCTTCCGTTGGTAAAACAAAGGATTTAACAATAGTTATTATTGATTTAATTATTTTAATGGGACGGAACAATTCAATCCCTTTTATTTCGGAGAACAATAAAATTCTCCCATTGTTTGTGTTAAATTCACATCACGCTATTTTATTTCAGGCAAAGGAACGAAAACATTATCCGTTTCTTATTTGACAGTTTTCATATTTTTATTATTTCACGTATTTCAAATTTTGTTTCTCCAGATGCATCGAATTTTCGTTGCTTTTACCGCTCAGTAAAATCCTTTAAAATAAAGTTTGTCTTTATTTCTCCGTATTATATTTCCAGCGGTTAGGATTTTTCTGTGTTGTCGCTTAAATTCCATCATTTGTTTACAGGTAACTTTGAGATTCAATTTCCTGGTAAAAGATCTGTTATTGTGTGAGAAATCCCAACACGAACGGATACAAATAGA
>NC_089794.1:49907109-49917109 GCF_040412425.1 Macrobrachium rosenbergii | reverse complement strand
TATTGATGGATCAAGTTTCATCCCCAGTAACTATCCGGTCAAAAAACTCTGATTCATTTGATTCAATCTTCGTTAAAACTGCAAGAGAAAGTTCAGCTCTTTGATGCAGTTGGTCTTCGCGCAACGCTTTTGGGACCCAACGTGCTGAAAGTTTACAAACCAAGATTTTCATTTAAAATTGAAAATGCGGAACCATGGAGATCGCAGTTTCATTAGCTATCATATAGATAGTAATCCGACGATCTTCATCCACTAGATTCTGCACCAAAGCCACAATTCTTTCATTTTTGCAGTCGATGGTCTTCCCTCTCTTGGGTTGTCTTTGAGGTCCTCCTGACCATCCTTAAATCGGAATCAATCATAAACAACTGATTTACATGGAGAAGAATCTCCATAAACTTGTTGCAAAGCTTCAATAATTTTTCCTGGTTTCCAATCAAGCTTGGTCAGGAACTTGATGTTAGCTCTCATCTCAAAATTTTTATTTTCCATGGGTTCAAGAAGTTACTTTTCTGAAGCAGATGTTAACACCACGGTAGCAAGAGAGGATGACTGAGGTAACAAGTCTCTATGATCACTACATCACAGATAATTGTTTACAAGTATTTGGGTTGTTTCATTCCTGTATAAAACATCATTCAACAATTTTTCCTGGAACTTTTGACTTACCCTTGTATATATATATATATATATATATATATATATATATATATATATATATATATATATATATATATATATATATATATATATATATATATATATATATATATATATATATATATATATATATATATATATTGTTAGGTTTTTCAGTTGTTAAATTCAAACAGCCATGTTTCTTTTGTTAACCTGCACTCCTGTTTTGTGTGAGGAGGCGAGGTTACGTTCGTCTCTTTTTCTTTTTCTTCCTTAGTCAGGTTTTGGAAGGCAGATCGACAGGTTCTTGTGATGCAGTCGAGAACAAGCAGCACTTTTTGATACGGCAGGTGTGGGTCAACTGCTGATGTCAAGGAGGACGTCAACCCGGCTCCCGAGGTCGAGGTGGTGACCAAACCATGGTTACCAGTTTTGAGGAGTTATTATCCTTCTGGGGCAGCGAAGGGGCTGTCGTATTGACCCTGTCATGGTCTTTGGTGATGTCTCGGCATTGTACGATGGTCGACCTCGAGGATTGTGGTTCTGGATGATTACTCTGTTTATGATTATATTTATTTCATTTAGATATGTTGGAAGAGCAGTGTATGGCTCTGGGTAATCATTATGTTGGTTTATTTCACTGTGTGATGTATGATTTTTCATTACCTGATAATTTATTAGTGAGGAGCAGATTATGGCTCATTTTATTGTAATTTGTAATGAGCAAGTGTATGGCTGATATTGTTATTGGTTATTGTTATTGTAAATTTTTATGAGCAAGTGTATGGCTCGTATTATTGATTATTGGTAATGAATTATTGGTAATGAATAAGTGTATGTTTAAATGGTTATTGGTTTGTTTATTGCTGCTGTGTAATGTTAATTCATTCTGTTAACTGTTGATTGATTAAACTTAATTGATTGAATATTTGTAATTTATGATAATGACCATTTGTTGTCTCTGTGCTTTCCAAAACCTGGACTCATTGTAATTACTGTAAATAACTTAGGTTTAATACATTAGGTTTAAGACACTCGAGTATTTTCTTTTGCTCCCTCCTCCTTGGGTTGTTGCAGTCAATCAGTCCATTCCAGTTCCATTTTAATTTATAGTTTATGAATCTGGTGGTCACGTAGAAAAGTGACCATGACAATATATATATATATATATATATATATATATATATATATATATATATATATATATATATATATATATATATATATATATATATGTGTGTGTATATATATATATATATATATATATATATATATATATATATATATATATATATATATATATATATATATATATATATATATATGTGTGTGTGTGTGTATATATATACCTTAATATTATGAGAGAGAGAGAGAGAGAGAGAGAGAGAGAGAGAGAGAGAGAGAGAGAGATCGTCATTCATGAAATGAATTGTTGCCATAAAGATTTGAGGCTTATATATAAATATGAAGGAAGCTCTGCATCCTAATCTCTAATCTAAAATTATTTATGAATTAATCTACTGAAGTAAGAGAGACAGGATTTTCATTAAAGTTGCATATTTGATGCATCAAAAAGTGAAAAGGGTACCTCGAAAATGACAGTGATCTTTAGCAAATTATTCACTTTAACCTTGAAATTTAGGGTTATGCCAATGTAAGCCAATTTATATTTTCCTAATATTCTACAATATTAAGGCACAAAGAGGAATTATTTCAAATCGGAAAGGAAATTATTGTGGGAACACATGGGTTTTGTTATCAATACATTTTATAACTCTGTAATCCTTTAATGTGTTAATTTGACAGAGTTTATATTTTTTTATGCTTGATATAAATTAGTCTCTTTATTTATCCACTTCGAATTATGATCTATAATTTATGATTGTATTATTATTATTAGATCAAACCTTCATTCTGAAATTTTCATTCGGAATCAAAACTTTACCTTTATTCAGAAAATCGTATTTTGAATGAATGGTCAGCTTTTGTTTACCCGTAGCCTTAGGCTTAATTACTCCCCTTCGGACCTGAAACTATTCTTTAATCAACCTACTGTAGGAATTTGTTTGTATTAATTAGAAAGTAAACAATAAATATTATCCTAATACATTGTTCGGGTTAGTGAACTTACTATTAGGAATACCGTATGCACCGTCACTGGAACCAAATGACTGCTGGTAATAGATTAAATTTTCATCAAGTTCAAAATATTTTCGCTTTTTATGTGTTCCCTTCATAAAGCACTTTCATATATAGTAAATTCCGACCATTATTATATAAGAGCAATAAATTCAATCTCATTTCAAGGTGCTTATTCTGAGCCCTTCCTAATAGGACATAAACATTATGATTTTTAGTACCGTTTCATCGTTTATATTTTAATGACCATGGAAACCATTTTACGTAAATAAATAAATAATCCCATTCTCCACTATTTCCCCGTCCCCTTATGAAGTGGTCTTTATAAAAGTTTAAATATTTACAGGGCTTTACGAGTTGAAGCAAATATTCAAACGGCACTTCGTTTTTCTTTCCAAAGCTGAGTGACGGAAAAAATATTTGATTTAAATTCGATGTTCTCTTTTTTCTTGTGCGCCACAAAGATAAAATTGTCAACATATTTTCGGGAAAAAAAGGACGATTTTTCTTGATCTCATATTCTGTGACATTTGACTTTCACCAGTTTTGAGCCGCATCGTAAAGGCATATTTACATTTTTTTTTATATATTCACTCACATGTTTCATCACTTTAGTATTCTGATTTCAAAAATACAGCACAGTTTATGTGAATATTGTAAAGTATTACATTCACTGAGATACTGTGAGTAAAAATGTAATAATGTTGCTTTTGCTGTTCCTTTATACAATCTTATTTATTTATTTATTATTATTATTATTTTTGTTTTTGTTCAAGCCACGCAAACTCCATAGAAAGTTTAGAGTACTCTTCTTTCATTGTCTGTTTCTATTTAGGTTCTTTGAACGAAAAATTTATATAACAAACCTTAATCCAGGTCATAAAATGCGACATTCCCCATTTTTTTTTTCTTCATAACTCTGTATGGAACTAAGCAGAATTTCTTCAAATACAGTATCACAGTTCAGTAAACTAATCAATTCGTAAATAAATGAAGAATAAAATGGAGTATCTAGTAAAGAAAGTTTTTTCTTCGATTTTCTTTTGCGAGATATTCAAACAGAATCACCAATAATCAGGCCCTTAGTTCAATGGAGCTTTTACAATTAAACGGTTCTTAATCGTAGAAGGTTTGTTAAACTGTTCAGTTCCTCGTTCGTCGCTTTTGTTTATATAGAAACCATTAAAATTTATATAGATAAAAATGGAAAGATATCCATCATAATTCAAATATAGAATTTAAGCAGGAAAAGTATTTTTGGCAAAAAGCGAATGTTTACTTCATACGTTCGAAGAAACGGCCCAGTCCAGGATGACTATAATATATATAAAAAATTAAATTAAAGGTGGCTTTAGGATAGTATACAAAAGAGTATTATAATTTTAATCAAAAGTTTAAATCAAAGACCAGAATATATAACAACATTTTTTTCAGGAATTTATTCTATTCCCAACTAGTGTGATTTTTGGATAGCCACAATAATCATTCTTATATTTATTTTAAACTATTTACAGGAATATGTAAATCGTGCCCTTTTACCAAATAAAATTCCCTTATCAATGACTGCGTGAAAGCATGAAAGTAAAATTATAATTCATGAATGAGTAAATATTCAAAGAAGTGGTAGAACACTGGGAGGCGATTCCAGTAAGTGTTCAGAGATTAAGCTTATAATACTAACTTTACTGTGTATTGCCAAGTCTATTGAATTTTGTAAAATTTCTATTATATTTTTCTACAATTTAGATTGGGTAAACGCTTTGAAAATCCCCTTTCCATAATGTAAGAAAATACTAGGAATGTAAATCCATTTTTGTTTGCAACTCGTGGATTTAGCTCATTTCTTTGCTCGAGATCGCAGGCGTTAATTGAATTAATAATTCCTATAACATGCTCATTGTAATTTTTACTTTCCTCTCGAACTAATCAGTTGCATTAATGTAAAATCATCCACGAAGATAGCCATTATAAGGATATTAGACTAACGATTTCATTTGCCAGTTACGATAGAGCCCATACTGATGTTAACAATAGCCTCATTTTGAATATCCTGTAAAGATAGAATAGCTTGCCTTATAATTTTGGGTATTTATTGCAATTCTACATTATTCAAATAATAAATAATGAATAATACATATTCAAATATAAAATAAATGTGAATTAACTTAAGAAATATAACGAGGAAGTTAGGTATCTCTTTTAGCAATGGCTTTCTTACATACAATTTTATTACAGAAGTCTATCAATACTTACCATAAAAATGAAGAAAATATAGGAACTGCAGGAACGGCAGCATAAAGAAAGTTAAATAGATTCAAGGGATGACGGCATCTACATGGCATATGTTGTTCATTACAGTAATTCATAACGAAGTACTCTGAGCCACCTTATCATTATTCTGTTGGCAGGAAACATCAAAATTGAGTTTAATACCGACAGAAAATGTGAAGAGTTAGCAAGTATAAAACAACATTTTTCTGTCGTCGTTAACATCACATATAGAATTTGAGAATATATTGTTAATAATATTCTGTACTTCTGTAGTATATACTTGATCATTTCCGGTAAAGTAATATCAAGAGCCAAACTCCTTTGAAGTTAATCAAACTCCTCTCTCTCTCTCTCTCTCTCTCTCTCTCTCTCTCTCTCTCTCTCTCTCTCAAGAAAATTATAGTTGTTTTCACCACTTTGTTATTTCAAAAGAATGTACAATATATCATACATGTCTTTCAAAAGATGTTTTTCTTAATTGTTAAGCATTTGGAAAGCTATCGCATTGAAGATTATGACAAAAAGCTAAAAAAAAAAATTGTAGCGCAGAATAAAGCTAAAATGACAACTGAAACATTTCATATGATTTTGAAAGTTACCAAAACGTTAACTAAATCATAAATAAGACAAAAATTTTTTAAAGCTTAAAACGGTTATGTGAAAAGCTATAAATACACGATTTAATCTATAAAAATATAATAAATTATAATGTTTCATTGATAATGAATAATTCATCGATACACAAAGAGATTCTTGGTGGTTCTTAACTCACACAATATATTATTCATAATTTTTTCCAAAGAACTTTAAATGTACTATCGCTCTGCCCATTGCCTCGCTTCAGGTTGAATTCGGTTATCGTGATGTAACAGCATGCGGGTTCGTTTTTTTTTTTTTATAAAAAGGAATAAAATGGTCACGTAAAAGAGATTCATAACGTCAATTCTAATTATCTGACAATGAATTTGACCCTTATTTTTCCATATGTGTTCTCCCTCTCCTGGAAAGCTTTTTTCTTACATCTGGAACTCGGGAAAGTGAATTCATTGCATGAACATCATTCTGATATTGAATTACGCTAATTAACAGTACAGGTCTCTTTTGAAATGTATTTTATTGTACTGAGATCATTTTAGTTTGGAATTATGTTCATTTATATCAGCATAGGTGACTCGTTATATTCTCACCTTCTTCGTTTATTCGAGATTAATTTTACTGGAACTTTTCCAAAATGTTAATCTTGTAAACAGTAATAATAATTGATTTCGGTGAGGACTTTCAAGGACTTTTTGCAGAAAATTTTTATGAAATTAGGTAAGTCTTATGTTCGTGTATCATAATTTGACTACTAAGGAAACAAAAAAGCATTCCCTATTGTTCCAGGCCTATTGTTGGTTTCAACAATTTTCATAAACTTAATTGGGGAACGCTTTTAATTAAATTGAAATATATAAAGGTAGTTATTATGTTAAAATCTAATTTTCTTTCGATTATCCCCGTTAGTGGACTTTCATGTATAATATCCAATCTTATTAAAATAAAGAACAGCTAGAATTTTCTAATTTATGTCGGGAAAATTCATTTTGATAATGTGAAAGGAAATGCTCCTTTCCGGCATTTTATAAAGATTTACACCCCACATTTTGCATAGAAAATCCGGCTGTTTTAGATGTTTTGTATGGTCAAGATTCAGAACAGAAGATATTTGGAAAATATGATGTCGCGTGGTACATATCCCCTCAAAAAAGGGGTGGGGGCGTGGGACGACCGGTAGTCTTTGAACAGAGAGGATAACGAGTTTATGTGGTATTTTCGTTATAACTTGGCTCTGCCCCAAACAGCAGCTGTGACGATTGCGATGAGAATATTTCCAAACCTCCCAAATTTACTGTCGAGAGAAGAAAGAATTTTATGACTGATTTTACGTTCCCTGACAGTTGTCTTGCAAACAAAATCAGGTCTCCCCAAAATCATCTCATGTGGACGGTAATTCACAAGATTTGATTATACGGCCCAGTTTCCAAATTTACGTCCTCCTTCATAGAAATCAAGGGGATAATTTTATGCTGGTTGATAATTCCCGTTCCCACAGGAGACATTTGATCTAGTTCTATGAAATTTAGACTGCCTTTCAGAGATTAAGGCAGTGAAAAGAGAGAGTTAGAGTTGTTGGACAGCAAGAGAACAAACACGAGAAAATAGATATGAAGCTCATCGATCTAAAAGTAGAACCTGGAGAAAACCGCACAATTTCTCTAAAAAGTAATAGTTCGAGGTGTTGGATAGCAAGACTGAAGAAAAGAAGCGGGAACGGAAGAAAAGCAAAAAGCTAAAAAAGTGAGTACACTAGCAGGACAATTGGGCATTGCAAGCACCCTTTTTTAATGCCTGCAGTGCAGAAGTGTGCTAACGAGGAGACATATTTTGACAAACATGATGTATTATTATATTTTTTTTTCTTTTACTCTGTTGTGTTCCATGGTATCGATCGCTGAAATATCAGTCTCCTTCCATTCAGATGTTTCGTCAATTAATTTTAAATATCCCATTTCACATACAAATCTCTGATTCAAAACAACTTTCATTTCCTTTCACGATCTAGTTAATAGCTTAGTTAAACATTCCATAATTAAGTACCTACAATACTTTTTTTTCCTCACTGTGCAGTCCCGTTCCACTTACAACTTCATATTCATCACTATGCAATAAACGTCTTCTTTTTTATAGTAATTTTCCTTTAACTACATAACCCAAAACACTGAATTCCAATCAACTTTAGAATTCAGAGGAAAAACTATTTAGGTAATTTCATAAAATCCTCTTAATCAAGTACTCACGGATTAGCATTCCAGGACAAGGATTGAAATGTGCACATGGATGAAAATGGAACTTATAATAAAGCATTAGAAAGAATTTTAGTGAAAAAAATTAATTTTGAAATGGACGCTGCTAAATGTTTTAACCAAACAAGATTTTGGCAGTGGATGCATTGTTTTTAACCAGTGGGTGATTGATATTCCTATGCAGAGTATTAAAGCAACTAACTTGACATTCAAGAAATCAGATGGAATTCTTGGATACGAATAACAGAATCATCATTTTACCGATATTTGTTACACTTTGCACTGATTTTTCAAGGTGACATACAACGTAGTTCACGCATCTCCCATTGTAATCACCTGAACCCCAGTTTTTTGCCATAATTTAATGGGGACCATATTTGGCTACTTATTTCATATTGGGTACATGTGGAACTTACCATTCAATCCCCATCTGACTACTGCGGTCACTTCGTCGTGAAATTTCTCCTCACTCCCAGAATTCATCATTTACTTCCCTTTTCACTATGTTTTCATCTCACATTAGCCTAATTATATAAAAGTGATCGTTAATTATTTCATTTACTAAACAATTTTTGCAATGGGAAAGCTAAGATGATAACTGTAAAGATTGTCATAGTTAATGGTTACTTTACTTTTATCCTAATTTTTCAAATCAGTTTTATTAGTGGTTTATTACTTACTTCCAGTTTTGCTACCATTAAGTAAGCATTTATAAGGAATTACGGTGATTTTTTTTAATCTCTAATAGAACTGATATCCCATTTCAGTTTAATAAGTTCACAAAGAAAAATTCAGTGTGGAGTTAAAAGCAAGAGTGTATGTTTTATGTTAAACTCCGAAGAGGAGTAGAAAGATCAAAGATCAAATGTGATTAATAACTTAAATTCTTTTTTCCATTTCTTGGCTAATCACTTTACAATCCTACAATTTATTGTTAATTACTTTTCATTTATGAATCCAGCATTGGTTTAGTAAATTAATTAACGCGTTCATGAGAAAGAAAATTGTAAAATAAGAAAAACTACTATTACAGACTATAGGAAGACTGAATCTCTCTCTCTCTCTCTCTCTCTCTCTCTCTCTCTCTCTCTCTCTCTCTCTCTCTCTCTCTCTCAGGTTAGAATGTCAGTATCAAAGAAACCTAAAAAATCTTTTTAGCTTTTTCATGTTTTCCAAAGGGTGGATAAACAATTTGTATATGAATCTGTAATTCCTTGGTGGATACTTGCAACATTTAACCACTATTTCCTTGCCCGAGCATTTGTAACCACGGCCAGCATTTATCCGATTCGTCTGTTTCTCTACCTTTGTGTAATCAGGTCGCTATGCCTGTCTATTGCCTTGACTATCTGAAAAGTAGTCTCATGTCCCGTAAGGCAACAATGCCTACAGTGCACCCCCGTGGTGCAGTGAAGGTTGCGAGCAGCATCCCTTCGGACCCTAGCTGCACACGTTGTTTAGCCTTTTACTAGACGTCCATTCCTGCTTCCTTTCTTTAATCTTCCTGTCCAACATCTCTAGCTATTACTTCTTAGTGCAACTGTGAGGTTTCACCCAGTTCCTCCTTGAGATCCTAGTACATCATTTACTTTATTTGCTGGATCTCTTGATCTTGCTGTCTAACCACTCCAACTACCTCGTTTCACTGGCGTAAGCACTGAACGGTCGAAATTAACCAGAAGATTTTTATGATATTTCGAATAGGATTAGATCCAATTTGATCTTTCTTATATAACTGATCTATTGTATTTCAAAGAAACGAAACTTCCCCGCTGTTTGTGGTGGAAAGCGTTAGTCACAGAGCACTGATAGATGGCTTCAACCAATGTCGTTATTTCTGAAAAATCTTCGATGCCATTGTTTACCCTTATTTTAAAAGTTCGAAGTACGTATCTGTCTCAAATGCAATTCAGTTAAGTTAATAAAAAAAAAAGAGAAAAAATGGACGAATAAAAAAAAAAAAAAATATGTTTATGAAAAATCAAGGATAAGAATTTTTCAGGGACAAATCATTCAACCAGCGTGCAATCAATTCGGGAGTAAGATTTTCTTTATATAGCGTTAAACCAACTAATCTTTTCTTGAACAACATTTAAACTGCTTACGTG
>NC_089794.1:49879609-49902109 GCF_040412425.1 Macrobrachium rosenbergii | reverse complement strand
TCGGGTTCGTGTCCCCACGATTCCAATTCATTTATCACTTATATAAATTCCCCTTCGGCGACAATTCTCCAACGGAGATATACTGAGGTAGCGTGGATTTCGATATTAAGCGACATTTGTAGCTTCATGATTGTATATAAACCACGGTGTGATAAAAATTTCATAACAAGAGCTGCGTGTTCCAAACGTACCAATGAACTGTCATGGCGGAGGTGGGTCATTGTCGAGGCTAGTACACTTTCCCCGCTCACGACGGGTAAAAGCAGTACGACATCTCGCAAAAGACTTATACCTCTCTTTGATGGCTCAATGGTTTACGCCAACTGGAGTCGCTGAATAGGCTTTTCAAATGGTTCGTGGTCCCCACGATTCCACCCATTTATCACTTATATAAATTCCCTTCGGCGACAATTCTCCAACGGAGATATACCGAGGTAGCGTGGATTTCGATATTAAGCGACATTTGTAGCTTCATGATTGTATATAAATCACGGTGTGATAAAATTACATATATATATATACGTATATATATATATATATATATATATATATATATATATATATATATATATATATATATATATATATATATATATGATTCTTTAAGGACAGAAGTGCAAATGCAAGTCAAAGCAATTATTGCTCGGCAGATGGTCGTGTGTATGGTGATATATTACCTTTGGGATACTTAGAAAATGTTTTAAGGAATTCCGCTTATCTACATGGAGCGAAAGTATTGTTCACGGGAGGAGATTTGTATGTAAAAAAATTATGTTTTGAGGGTGAGATTGTCTGATCGGGGATTGATAGTATACGTTCCTGTCAGTACGATGAAGCCTTTTGTTAGTTTTGTTGTTAGACCTTTTCCGAGTGCTTTTGGAGACTTAGTAGTGATATGGAAGGGATTAGAGATCATGTTCATTTTGGGAGATCAATATCAGGGTTTGGGAGTTGATTATAAGACAGGTTGTACCTTGGTTAGGGAGAAGTATGTGTGTGACAGTAATGTTTTCCAGTTACAAAATCCGGTTTTGAAGGATGCATGTCGATAGTGACGCCTTGAAATACAGAGGCGTGTCTTGCCGAACTTTGACCTCGAATGATGTCATACAAAAGTACGTTCGTTCTTGCGTTACATAATGAATATAATGGGAGGAACCATTGTTCGAATTGGACTTGTGAGATCCGATTCATGTGTGTCTGAAGATGTGAGTGATTTTTCACATGGAGACTGTCCCAGAGGACTTGTGGAGTGAGTAAGAATTCATATACGTTTTTAGACTTTGTTTTTCAGAAGTGTGAACACACGGTATCTCCTGTGACAGTGAAATGTGTGTTTCTGCAATTTTTAACATTTTATGATTTTTAATGTGACGTTTGTTCTTTCACAGGTATTTCTGTTCCACTTCATTCCTATTCCTTTTTCCTCTCTCCCTCCTACAAGGATGAGAGTGGTGTGACATTTGAGATGACCTGTTTTTTTATTGATTGACCTGTTCATGATTTGACAGATGAGTTATTTTCTGTGATTGGGGGTTTATGATTTTGGAACCTTATTTCCTTAGAAGATTTTCTGATAGTTATGTGAAACATTGGATTTCATTCTTCGTAATTTTTAAGAAGTTATTTTTCGTTGATTTTTTTCAATAAAGGGTTTTAGTTTTGTACTTAGTATCTCATTCCAGTAGTCCTCAGATTTTAGTTAGGGAAAGATATAACCTATGATGCCGGCTCACGTTACTGCTATCACATAATGTCTCGGAATAAGCAAGATCAAACCTCTGTTCATAAAACAGAGATTTAAAATAAGTATAGGTTCAGAAATGGCCGTTACATATATATATACGTATATATATGTATATATATATATATGTATATATATATATATATATATATATATATATATATATATATATATATATATATATATATATATATATATATATATATATATATATATAAATATATATATATATATATATATATATATATATATATATATATATATATATATATATATATATATATATATATATATATATATATATATATATATATATATATATATATATATATATATATATATATATATATATATATATATATATATATATATATATATACATACACACACACACACACACACATATATATATGTATATATATATATATATATATATATATATATATATATATATATATATATATATATATATATATATATATATTTATATATCTACATCTATATATGTGGGTGTCTGTGTCTGTGTGTGTACTAAAATAGAGAGAGAGATTCTCATTGGTGAAATGTATTGTCGCTATTAATATTCAAGGCTTATCTATAAATATAAAGGAAGATCTGCATAGTAATCTTGAATATAATATTATATATGAATTAAATCCCCGGAAGTAAAAGGGACAGCATAGTAATTAAAGTTACATATTCGTTGCATCAAAAAGGAAAGTAAACAAACCTTCCTCGTGTAAGGAAAACATAATATATTCAATGGAATATATTACCTCGGAAATGATAGTGATGTTTAACAACATTATTCACATTAACTCCCTGAGTTTCAGGCTTATATTAGTGTAAGCTGATTTATGTTTTTTTCTTATTTAACAGCATCCACATTAAACGAAAAAGGAAATTATTATGCGTTGTGATATGTATATTTTTTTACCTCTCCAATCCTTTAACGTGTTAATTTTACTCAGGTTTTAATCTTAGTTTCGTACTAGGAATGTATTGAAGTCTCCTTATTTAACTAACTCGATTTATGTTCTACAATTTGTAATTGTGTCGTTACTGATAGGCTAAATCTTCTTTCACAGACTTTCATTCAGATTCAAAACTTGACCTCTGTTCAGAGAATTTTATTTTCGATGAATGGTCTTTTTTTTACCTGTATCCGCAGGTTTAATTACTCATCCGTGGACCTAAAACAACTCTGTATTCAATTTTTTGCAAGAGTTATCGTATTAATTAGAAAATAACTGAACTTACCATAATGAATACCCTACACACTTTTGCTTGAACTATTTTCGAAAGATTAAGATCATTTCCTCATTTTATGCGTTCCCTTCTTGCAGCACTTAGATATATTAATAAAATTTTCGTTATTTTAGTAAAATTATAATCGATAATTTTTGTTGAAATATTTATTAATTCATAGGATATAAACATTATGATAATTAGAACCGTTTTTTATCTTTTATTTTTATGGGCATGCAGAATTTTTCCTCACTATATCCTCTACCTTTGTTAAATATCTTTTGCAAAAGTTTAAATATTTACAGGGCTCTGCGTGATGAAGCACGTGTTCAAACGCCACCTTGTTTTTCCCCGATCAAATATTGAGTACCCAGATTTGTCCACCTGTTCTGTACTTAAAATCTATGAGATTGTTTTCTTCCTTTATTTAAAGGAATTATCTTTTAACTTGTCCAGTTATACTCCACCGTTCATGTTTGATACATTGTTTTAGTTCCAAACTTCTATTTATTTGTCATAGGTCTGCTTCTATTTATTTTTCTGTATACTGATTTCTGGAATGCTATTTACAACACAGTGAAAAATTGAGGAAGAAGGTTTTACATTATTCTTCCATATAACCTCAGATTTCAGAGTACTAATTGATAGGTCTAGAGAATTCAGGGTCCCTGTTTACTACTTCCCAGAATCGATGACTTCATTATTGTTCCCAAACTACTCAACATGGAAGAAAAATTTTAGTTTAGGGACAGAGGTGGCTGTCCTGCCGTGACAGGTCGAGTGACTAATTGCCCTTGGGTAACAATTATTATATGAACCTTTTCTCTGCCTTTTATATTGACTGTTAATTTTAGCAGTCACAATGTTAATGAACAATACTCCACATCACTGGGTTTGTTCCTTTCTTCAGTGGTCTATTAGGATAAAGCTCTCAGTCTCAAAATCCATTTGGTTGACATTTTAGAGGAAGGTAAAGTTATTTCTGTCCATTGACTACTACAATAGTCGTTACTTTTGAACTGGCGTAAATATTCGCATACGATATCACTGAAGATGCGTCGTGACTGGAGGAAGCTCATGCTTCTCAACACTCATTAATGGCTTCCCTTCAAACACAAAATATTTTTGGGAAATCGACATTCTATTTGTGTTCATTCTATGCTTTGACTTCCGGTTCAATAAGGGATCTGTTATCAGAAACTGAACCTCAAAGCTACCCATAAACAAATGACGGAAAGATCAAGGCAGCAAAGCAACAGAAAATTGGAGGCAACGGAAAACAAAACATTCAAATCTAAAAACAGATATAATTTGAAATGATTTCAGTGAACGAATAATCAACCCTAAGTCGGTAAAGTGAATCAAATCAAAACAAGGTCAAGGCAACGAATATTAAATGCATCTGAAAAGAGGAGTACTGAAATAAGTGAAATCATAAATAGATGAAAACAGTCAAAGAAGAAAACAGAGAATGTTTCCGTTCCTTTGGCTGCAATAAAATAGCGTGATGTGAATTTAACACAAACAATGGGAGATTTTTATTGTTCTCCGAAATAAAAGTGATTGAATTGTTCCGCTCCATTAAAGTAATTAAATCAATAACAACCATTGTTAAATCCTTTGTTTTCAGACGGAAGGTGCAAGGCATATGTATACGTTTTAATGCGTCCATGCGTATGTGTGCTTACATGTGTAATAGAGAGAGAGAGAGAGAGAAAGTTTGAAATAGCGATAAAGGAATGTGTGTGTGTGTGTGTGTGTGTGTGAGAGAGAGAGAGAGAGAGAGAGAGAGAGAGTCTCAAAGTCATATTCTTGTGAATATTAAACAAAGTTTACCAGGGAGACATACCAGCCGCAAAAGAGAATTTTGGGAACATCAAAAAAGGAAGAAGGATTAAAGGCAGAGAGGGCAATTGGACGGGAAACTACGAAAAGGGAAGGAATGGAAGGAAGAAGTTTACCTTAAACCTCCAGGTGTGTTGCTTATTTGTTTTTGTAGTAGAGAGAAGTGGGGTATAGACAAAAGATATAGTCCCTTAATGGCAAAATGGACGATTAATTAGAAGGAACTAAAAGGAAAAATTGGTACTGGTAACAAATAGACTAAAATGCATACTAACTCTCCAAAGATAGATAGATAGATAAATAAATAGACAGATAGATAAATAAAAAAATTAGCTATTATGAGTTGAATGTGTGGCTGGACAATAGAAAAATAATGATATATGATAATAGGTCTGAAAACTGCCATAAAGGTTATCAATATCTTTTGTGAAATCGACACGTTTTATCTAGAGAAAAGTTAATTTTTTGCTTTGTGGTTTGTAAATTTAGTCTTTTATAATAATTTGGTAATTCAGTTTATCATTTTCATTGTCTTATAAATTCTTCACATTCACGTTCACAAAATCTTTGACAAAAGTAACCAAAAATATCTTTGTGGGGTAAATTACGCATGTATACTTTCAAAATACAAGTAATTGAAAAAGAAATTAGAATACATAATAATCCGGTACGTAGGGGTGGGGCACTGGCCCTCCTCAGGATTTAATAAGCCAAGCATTTTTATATACTATAAAGTGTCCCAAAGCAGGTTTGGCATGTTAACACAAAAGAAAAGTGGCCACTCTCGGTTTTTCGTTGTGTAAAGTGGCCGCAAGAAAACATACTCGTATCACATTTTTTTTTTTTTATCATTAGCAATGGCAGGCATTTTTATGTTATAATACCTGTGTCTTCCGAAGGAAATACAAGGTAAACATGATATTTTGGCATTTTTATTAATGTAAAATCATTTAGACATAAAATTATCCTATCCATCAGCTGTATAATTCTTTGGTTTATCGTTATTATTTTAATTAAAACAGTAATTGTTAGAAATTGGTTTCTATTCTGTTTTGCAGAAACATAATCACTCAAAGTATCTTTCTGATATATATTCATGTATCCCAGGTACTGAATAACCAGTTGCACCCCTAAGATGTCATACAGAAAAAGAAAATCAGCTCCCACTTTGATGGAACAAAACAAGACCCTCCTCGAGAGGAGTGGCGCCAAGGCAACTGTCATTTATTTCGAGAGCACCGAACATGGAAATTTAGTCTTGTTTTCAGAGTTAAAAGATCTTCAAAAACGATGAACATAAATCCAGAATGTAAAGCATCAATGTATTTCTGAGCCTGAAGGGTCAACTACCAAAAGGGCGAACATTTCTCAGCAAAAACTAGAAAATTTGGTAATCTCGATGGATAACATCGGAAATGTTATTTTCGGTTTACTTGCAACCTTAACAGACTGAAAAGCTCCAGTGTAAGTACAACTGTTGGCGAGAACTTAAGAGAGATGAAGCATAGGACCAGTAAAAAGAAAATAATTGTTGACCCTGACTGTGTCTTCTGCGATAAGTCTGGCCGTATTCATGTAAAGAAAGGAAGAAGCCGCACAAAAGAGAGTAAAAAAACATTCGAAAGAGAAGTTTGGAAGGATATAAATAGAGTAGCAGAGGAACACAATGATAAAAACCTATTGTTCCGTATGCGAGGATATGATTTATTTGCTTGTGAAGCTAGATATCATCCTTCTTGTAGAAGAAAGTATACAATGAAACCAGAGTATTGGAGGAGTCAAGATAATCAGTCACTTGCTGCACAGACTGCTCTGGAAGATGCCCATAAATCTGAACTTCATCATGTGGTTGCATATGTTACAGAGCATGTGATCGAAGCAAGTAAAGTAATTCAGCTTTCATGACTTACATTAATATACACTGCTGAGTTAGAGAAAATGCCATTCAAGAACCTCAAATACCAAGGTGCCAAGAGATTAAAGCCAAAACTTCAAAATCACTCTGATCTGAACGGTCAAAATTCAGTATGTTAAGTGTAATCCGGCAAACAGTCAACTATTTTTCGTACTATACAGCATTAAAATAACAGTTGGAGATGCGGGAAGTAAGGCATACAGTCTTGCTACTTCTGACTCTTTTAGAGAAGTTGCTTTGCTTTTGAGTGGAATAATTGTAGAATAATTTAGAGAATCAAAGGAATTGTTATGGCCACCCTCTCCCAACGATTTGGAGATCACAGCATAAGTGATACCTAACCAGCTAAGGAAGTTCTTGAGTATTGTAATGGACAAGCAAATGATTAGCACGTCAGGTGATGCAAATCGCATTGTTCAGTCAGTTGCGCAGGATACATGCCGTGCTGTTACTAACGGGGAGTGGAGATTACCCAAATACATTTTGCTGTGTATGACATTAAGATATTTGTATCGTAGCAAACTACTACTAACATTGTTAAACAGATGTGGTCACTGTGAAAGCAACTGCTTTGCAGCGGGATTAGAATCTGCAGTATGCATAGCCTTGCAGCAAAAATCTACTGTATAACTAATCAGACTGTTAAAACATCATACAATGCTGGGTTTCATTTCGAATAGAACAACTTTATCAACACTTAACAGGAATTCATGGTTCTCCATTCATCAACACTGCAGGAGGAATAATGCTGCAAGACGTCCAAGGGATTTATACTCCATCTCAGTCAGCATCACAGCCTACCGTTTCTAGGTGTTCTCTAGTAAGAAAAGCAAGATCCCCCTCAGCTCTTCCTGCTTTCCATGTATCAAGCAGACAAGGACCAGTAATGAATTTGGAATACATAGACGAGCCTACCGAAAATAAAGTTGCATTTGGTAAAAGACAAATGTTCTTTTTGATTTGGATATTATGTCAAAAAGATTTTGCGACAGGGAAACAAACTGTGCCAGCCTTTGGTGGCTTCATTTCAGCAACAGGGATTGCACAACTCCGACGCACTACTATAGATAACTATCCCTGTATCCCAGAACCTAACACAGAATATGATGTTGTCAAAGAATTACTTAAGCGGTGCGAAAAAGCTACAAAAGAGGTTGGCCAACTATATAAAAATAACCATATTTTACTTAGGGTATGTATGAAAGCTCTGCCGTTCATATGGGACAATCCTGCTGAATACAAAAACCACATTGTTTTAATTAATGCTTTCCATACCAATATGAATTATTTGAACATGAGCAGTCATAAAATGGCTGGATCTGGGTATGCTGAATTGCTTATTGAAGCTGGTCTTGTTACATCGGGATGTGTTGGGAAAGTTCTCAATGGCAATAGGGACAGCAGGGAATTATGTCTCTCAAAGTCGTCAGTGAATCATTTGAGAGGCTTCTGCTTCAGAGCTTCAAAGATGCACAACAGGAACCTGAAGGAAATGCAAATGTCTTCAATGATCTCATTACATCTATGACCCCTGATAACATGGCTAATGCCATAGAGGATAAAAGTTTATCAGAGTACCTGGAAAAATAAATCGCATTTCAAGAAGAGGTGAGAAACAGTTTACTGGGGAAAACTACTCAATTCTGGATGTCCTTCTTGGATGGTTCTTCATTAGTTTTTCTCGTTATATCTGCAGTCAAAACTAATAGCCTGCCTTTCTTTGACAGTGCACTGGTGGACAAGGCAGATTTTTTTTTTTTTTTTTTCATTTGGTGCACAGAATTGTGATCGTTACCTTTCTTGGTTTATACTGCTTTCTGTTATCCGTTAAGGAATCATATCCAGGTGCAAGTGAGCTGTCAAGGAAGGGAGCTATATCTGTTGCAAGGTCTCTTACAACAATGGAGGGGACCTTTATGAAATTTGCCAAATCTAGAGGAGATGCTGGAGGTGCAGGACTCTCAGGCATACTCCACAATTATGGTGCCTATCAAAGATGGATAAGGACTGCATCAGAACGTACCAAGCATTATGAAGCCACTCTTGAGATGGTTGGAATGATTTGGGATGAGGACAGTATAATAAATGGAAAGCACAGAGAGCTATGTGAATCTGATATCAAACGAAATGTGGATACAGTGCAAAGAACACTTAATACTATTCAGAGATGGCTCAATCTCATTCAACATGGCTGACAAAGATAAACTCTGTAATATCTCTCCTGGTGCATGTGTTCCTCCTGACATTGAAAAGGATGTCTTACAGTGAGAGAAGATGGGTAGGTGAACATAGTGAGCACATTAATTTCTTTGCCAGAGTGCCTAGGTTAAAACTTAAGATAATGGAAAAAAACAAACAAGCAACAAAACTGACCACGTCACAAGGTAATGTAATAAAATATCAAGAACAAGGTGATATTATTTTCCAGATACTGATTAAGTCTCAACAACTATCCACACCATTCAGCCTCGAGGAACTCATGGCATATTCTATCACTGCCATCTCCCACCACCCCCCATGCCACTGGGACCCCAGATGGGTTTCTTTTCAAATCAAATAAAGCAGCTTTAGTGAATTATTTGTCAAGAGATCCAGATCCTTGCCAATAGATGGTAATGCAATGCTTCATTTGCTAAAGCATATTCCACCTACATTTAAAGACACTGCCCTAAAATACTTGACCAACTTAGTAACTAAAAAAAAATATCATCTTTTCAACTGACATGTACTTACAAGAATCACCGAATAGCCATGACAGAAGACGACGTGGATCTAATGGAAAGTTCATTCTAGAGGGGATGAACATGCAAACTCCTCCAGATATTAGGCTATTTTTGCAGAACGACGACAATAGAGCCCAGTTGTTCAGAATTGCGTTCAAAGTTTGGAAAGGTGATGACGATGCGAGTGGACTGAAGGGTAAGAACATAGTCATCATAGTTGATGGGAAGGCTTGCAGTCTGATATCTCATGGTGGTCATGCGGTTCAGCAAGAGGAAATAGCTGCTATTGAGTCATCTCAGGAGGAAACTGACAGCAGAACCGTTCTTTACTTACTTCATGCTAAAGAGAATAATTTCCCATACACATTGGTGCAGAGTTTAGATAGCGATTTGTTTTTCATAATTCTACATTATGCATCCAAGCTGAAGCCACTGACAGTATTGTTTGATACGGGAAGTGGTGCGAATAGAAGGCTCATCGATATAGCTAAACTTGTTGATGACGTTGGTGAAGGATTTTGCACAACTCTCCTCGCAATTTATATCTATATACAGGCAAGGGTTGGACGAGTGCATTTCGAGGCAAACGAAAAGTAACGCCATTTAAAAAGTTCCAGCAAATACCTAAATACCACGATGTATTCAAGAGACTTGGTGAAATTTTGTAGGTTGATACAGAACTGGCAGAAGAGCTGGAACGTTTCACATGTGTGATGTATGGCTACCCAGTCTAAGTAAGGACCTTAAGTATTTTGTTTGTCCTCGATGTCTGAATATAATACTAATCTGAATAATTTCTGAATAATTTATAACATTTCATTTAAGACATTATGTTACCATGGATACTCTCAAATTTCGTAAATTCTATAAGAAAGCTAGCAACTATGGGATGGATAGTTAAGGATTTAATATTTCGCCAGAGTCAAAGATGTAAACAAGTTGCGAGCACTTCTGCTTCGAAAATCGGTTGGTGATAAGAATGAAGGAATAAGAAATGTTATAAAGGTAGACTTTTCAAGACTTCCTCCGTGCAGAATGCCCCTGATTCCGCACATAAAACGTGCAAACTATAGAGCATGTCAGAGGAAACGGTCACATGAAAGAATAACTAGTTTACCAATGTTGAATGATCGTGGTTGGAAAAAGGATCCAGGAACTAGTAGTTTTGACCCTATCTGGTCTG
Organism: Macrobrachium rosenbergii; assembly: GCF_040412425.1. Lineage (NCBI taxonomy): Eukaryota > Metazoa > Arthropoda > Malacostraca > Decapoda > Palaemonidae > Macrobrachium > Macrobrachium rosenbergii. The sequence continues at coordinate 49,891,451 of NC_089794.1, read as the reverse complement.
AAGGACCCATTCTTCCAAAGAGGCTTATTGACATTGTCCCAGAAATAATAGAGGAAGAACAATTGGAGGTCAGGCATGAAGAAAATGAACTAATAGATGAAGAATGTGAATATTCTTCAAGTGATTTAGATAATGACTTATAAATTCAAATGCCTTATTTTTTTCTAAAATGAATTTCATTGAATTCTTTAGTAACATGATTATTTTTCTTTTGGTACTTATAATACCATTTTATACTTCATTCATGAAAATCTGATATCCTCTTTGTAAATTTAATACTAAATGTAAAAAAGTTTAATGTTTGTAGATTATTTGGCTAAAGAATTATTCAAAATCATACTTTATTTTGCTTCTTTAAATAGAACGCTTTTTGTATTATATTATTGTTCATAAATGCTGATCGTGGCGGGTAGTAGCTACTACAAAGAGTGGTATTCTTTTTCATTGTTGGTATGTTGTAACATGTCAGACCTGTTTTAAGTAACTGTTAAGATTTTGAATATTCTTTCCAGTTTTTTTTTTTTTTTTTTCATGAAATGTCCCATTTCTTTTATCAGTGGTCATTTAGATACAAAATTATTCATTCTGAATCACACCACAACTCATTTGTGTAAACAGAACGCCATTTTTTATCATGTTATTGTTCGTAAGTGTTGGTACTGGCGCATATTGGGTTCTGTAATTAGTTTTTGAAGGCTACTCTTTACACACGGAAAATCAAAAGAGCGCCCACTTTTTTTCCAATGTTAACATGTCAAACCTGTTAGAAGACACTTTAAAGCATATAAAAATCATAGTCTTATTAAATCTTTGAGGGTGGGGGTCGCAGTGACCCCCACTACGTACCCTACGTACCCTACCAGTTGCAGGCACAACAAAAGCAAACGCACAGAAAGTCGTTATTGATATAAACAAAGCTATGTGATTAGTATATCTACCAACCAATTACAAAACAAAAGCAAACACAAACGTACACATAGACATCAATTTTGGATAGAAACGAGTTTTACATATAAGGCTTCATTCGTTAAGTATGTCTTTGCTAAAAGACGAACAATTTTAAATGTGTAAACGCTGGCCCATGCTTTCAAAATTGTGAAATCGCCTTTATATCATGAGCAATTCTTGAGAGTAGATGGTCTCCCAACTGTGTAGGGTTTTTCCACTGCATCGCGAAACCAAAGCTCTTAGTCATGATCACTTTCTGATGGCTAAAAGGGCTACGATCTCCGTCTTGCAGAAGTTCTTTCTGGTAATAATAATATATTACCAGAGATGAAAGGTAACACTGACTCGTCAAAGTGGATAGCAACTGTCCAGTTAAGGAAGAGAAAAAGGCCGCTGAAAGTTATTTAATAACTGATGATGATCGGTTGGAAAGGTGATGAAGTAATCGATGGAGGAGCATTAAATAATGAATATTAAAAAAAAAAACAATTATACCTCAAGATCTTTGCCAATCCATTTCAGAGCAGTTGTGCTGCAGTGGATAAAACAGAGATATATCTTTAGCAAGGAGGAAAAGTTGAGAAAATAGGATACAACTGATAATGATGATGGCGGTGAGAAAGAATGAATATAATGAAGGAAAAGAAGTAGAATAATAAAGAGGAATACTTTAACTAAGAAGATATATCAAGAAAAGATTAAATCACGTACAAAACTTTATTGGACGCTCCATTGCTAGAATATTAGAAGAGTTTTCTTTCATCGTTTTCCGGTGCTGAGGACTCATTTCCTTTCATCTTTCCTTCCAATTCTGGTGACAACTTAGTCATTTCGTTTAGTTGACTTACATGCAGTTACAATCGTACACCCAATATTCTCAAGCTTCATATTTGATGTTGCTCATAGACCTTCGCCTTCATTATTAGTATTATCATTATTATTATTGAAAGAGAAACCCACAAGATTCTTGTCTATAACTTGTTTACTGGTAAATATTTACATATTACTTTGATCTCGAGCACTTTCAGGTCCTAACTGTGACCCTTTTTCAAGAAAGTGCTCGAGATCAAAGTAATATGTAAATATTTACCAGTAAACAAGTTATACACAAGAATCTTGTGGGTTTCTCTTCCATCTTCAGAAGAAAACTGAAAGAAATTTTGTTTGGTTCATTATTATACATAATGATAATAATAATAATAATAATAATAATAATAATAATAATAATAATAATAATAATATCTTGGAAGGAGACCCTCTTTGAGGCAAACTTCCGGATTTCGTCGTCCTTTCAGCATCCAGGTCATGGCGAAGAGCTTTAGTTTCCCGTATAGTGCAAAAATCCCATGCAACTGGGAGACCACTTACTCGGGAGAATTACTCATGATACACAATTTAGAAGGGTGTAAGAATGTTATGCATTTGCCAGCTTTTTCTCAATTAAAATCCTTCTTATTTCAGTATTGACAGATTGCATAAATGCCTTTATTTCTTAAGTTCTTTTTCTATGGGAAACTGATGCTTATGTGTACGTTTGTACATGGTGAGTGCATTCTCCGATTATATATCGTTGTTTTTATTAATAACTTTCTCTGCTTTTGCTTGTGTTGCGCCTGAAACTGTTAACGGATGCATTCTACATTCTTCTGTAATTATTTATATTTTGAAAGCTTAGCTGCGTAATTTACCTAACTTACCTCTTTTTGTTTCCTTCTGTAAAGATTTTATGAGAGAATGTTAAATTTAAAAATATTGATGCGTATATATATACAGTATATGAATAAATATATATATATATATATATATATATATATATATATATATATATATATATATATATATATATATATATATATATATATATATATATATATATATATAATCAGTAAACTACAAACGTCCTTTAATATCCAATTCGCTGTACCTCGGTGGGTGGATATCGTCTCTAAATACAAACACCTGAGTTCGACGGGCGATTTGTATATGGGAGACGATATCCACTTATACCTCACTTGCTGGCCGCGTGGGTTAAATGCGTCTACTGTAGTCCTGAGTTCTTGTCCTTCGCTGGTTCGAGCCCGCGGGACGACGAACTTATTATCAACTAAAAAATTCTCCTTCGGTAACGTATATGAAAATATATTATTTCCTAGGTAGAGCAAATTGGATATTAAAGGACGTTTGTAGCTTACTGATTGTATATGAATCACGGTGATGTGATAAAAAGTCATATATATATATATATATATATATATATATATATATATATATATATATATATATATATATATATATATATATATATATATATATATATATATATATATATATATATATATATATATATATATATATATATATATATATATATATATATATATATATATCTATATATATATATATATATATATATATATATATATATATATATATATATATATATATATATATATATATATATATATATATATATATATATATATATATATAAATATATATATATATATATATATATATATATATATATATATATATATATATATATATATATATATATATTGTCATAAACTGGGGCTTGGTTGGAGAGAATTGGGAACAAGTTTCTAATTATTACTGCCAAGGAACCAAGTGGGCCCGAGTCCATGAACAAAAGACAGGTTATTTGAAACTTACCTTAGATTTCCTGGATTTACAATTAAATGATAGGGTTGCATTTAAAATTAGACTTCTTTTACAATTAAAAGGTTTATTTACAGTGACTAAGCAATTATGTAAGGAGACAAAACAGAATGCAAAATGGTAACCAATGGCAGGCTCATTAATTATATACAGTGAGCAATAATGCAGTAATTTTCAAACAAGCAATCTAATCAGGAAGAGGCTAATGTACAATTATTCCCATTATAATAATAATTTGGTTAGGCCAAAATTACATTAAGTGGTCCCAGTTAATTATGCTGCAAGGTATGGACTCCAGGATGATGGAATTAATTCATAATAAATTCTGTGGGCCACAACGGACTTCGGTAATCGGGCTGCAACCAGGAATGGTTCGAAATTTGAATGGCAGTGTGACTGAGAGGACACAGATTGACAACGGAGCAGATGGTATCTCCCCTGATCTAACTTTGCAGGCGCCAACAATCGATCGGTCGTTCGTTGGAAATATTTCAGCCAACGTGGAGTAGAGATGGAGACGCCAGACATGCATCTTGAATGGAGCCAAGGAAGACTCTCAGTATCTTCCAGAGAGCGGCGGCTGGCTGAGTCTTCAAAATTTAGGCTGATCTCCCCTGCAAAGAGTCATACAGCCAACAACAAGAACAGAGGGAAACGATCCTTAAATTGTTAAGCACTTAAAGATTAAGGTCCTACCTGGCCTCTAGCCCTAATAAGCCTATTAACCTTTCCCGGGCGCTAACTACCCCTACATCACATGAGGGGGGTGAAAAGGGGGTCCCATTGTTCCCCTGATCGGACGATTGAAGGAGAAAGGGAGGCCTATCTGCTACACACTGGTGATAACAGCTATGATCTGGTTCAAACTATGCTTGTTTTCGCCCTGCGCCCACCAATTTTCCCAGCCTCGACAGTCAAATGAACAGCAAACTGCATTTCAAAAATTAATTATGCACTGAGCTCCATAAGAGGAGGGATGGAGATCCCGACAGGTCCCCCCTTGAAAGGCCTCACACCCTTCGGTGTGAGGTGGTTCAGCACCTCTCCCGAATACAGCCAGTGACCCTACATAAGTGTATTAGGGACTACAACATCTAAATGAACCTATCTAATCAAGCAAGAGGGCTCCAATCGGCTAATTCACAGGCCTAACTTCAATTGGCGTGGCAGATACCTCTGCAAATTCATTCTGACGACAGGAGAAATCTACCCAGGCAAATGCATGGAACACTTCCAATTTGGTCTCTATCATCTCACGACTCGGGCAATGGAACGAGCTGGCACTAACGACGGTATTTTAACGAATTGCGATCGGCAATAACGCTTACGATTAACATGCAACACATGGACACATAAATAAATCAGAATGGTAATTCACAATGTACAAATTGGCAGTGTATCAATTTGAGTCTGTAAGGAAGGAAGAAGGAAAAGGGTTAGTAGTAGAAAGGCACATGGTTAATGGTTAATACTACTGGATCAGAGGTCACACAGGCTACCTCCTCGGGGCAGGTGCCAGGACTACTCTGATGGAAGCGCACTGTGCCAATGGCACCCAGTGGCAAGGAGAGCCTGGTTCTGATTTGTTAAGGATTACTTCCGCCTCCCTTCATCTTCTTCGGGGCTCTAGGTCTGATGAGCCATCTTAGGGGTGGGGCGTATGAGGGTACCAACTGTGAAGAACGGCTAGGAGTGCCGTCAGGAGCAGGATCACGGGGCCGGCTCTCTTAGGCTGGGCAGGCAGGCTGGTCTCCTAGTTTGGCTAGCGCGCACAAACTGTCGTGGGAGAATCAAGGCCCAAGGCCCTGGCCGGGCAGTTCCGGCCGACCAGAAAAGAGGTATGTCCAGGCCTGCCAGAGGTCATCCTCGGCAGGCAGAAGTGTGGAGGGAAGAAGAAACATCGTAGGGGTTGGAGGCTCACACTGAGTGAGGATCACAGAGGTTCAGGTGGATCCCCAGAGGATCCGGTCAGGTCCTGATCCGGCACCACACTCAAATCACGCCAGGCATCGGGAAGCACGCTTGACAGGAAGCTTCCGCCGGAGATAGGCGTGATTTGGCACTGGACTATGCTCGCAAGGGCACTGGCAGCGAATTGGTGTCAGACAAAGCTGAAGGGGAACCCAGGGGATCAAGATCCCTCGGTGATCCTGGCGTGATTTGGGACAGTGATTCCTGTCTTGATGAAAGGGCTGAGCCTCTTCGTTCTGCGGAGATGGCCACTGTTAGCCATCAGTTCTGACCATCTCTGGAGTGCCTCTAACGTTGCAGGTCCTGCAGCAGTAATTTGCGAGGATCCCTTGTGCTGAGGAGTACTGTGGTGGCGCCCAGTCGCGTAGATCTGTGGATTAGGCCTGGAACGGGGACTCTGTGGATTATGTGCTAGTCGCCTTATGTTCGGAAGGTCTAGCTGATGGTGGCACAGCTGCTTCAAAGGCTGTGTCCCAACCAAGAGGTTGCTGCGGATGTGCTGGCAGAAGCAGCCAGGCAACAGAGTGGTGTGGGGTGGGGGATATCCCCAGAGGATGCCTTGTCCAAGCAGGAACTCCACTTCGTGCCAAATTCGCTTGACAACGCCAAGACAGTGAATTTTGTCACCTAAGGGGTGATCATCTGAGCTCAACTGTGGGGATGGCTTATTGTCTGTCCACCCAGGTCACAGTCCACTTGGTGTGCTCCTCACCTGGTACCACCATTGCAACTGGGCCCGACTGATCAGGGGCTAATATCTGAGCCAGGCCAGCAGTAGCTGCAGGTGCACTGTGGGCTGAAACTATCCAGAGAAGCACTGAGATGGATCAGTCCAGACCCTCCCAGTGAGTCTCTCTTCCTAGGCAGCCCAGCTAAGGAGGCGGTAGCACTAATCATGTTGATGTGCTCAAGTATCATACGTTTTGGGGCATGCAGGATACCCGGCAAGAAGAGTGTCCTGAAGCTCCACAGTCTCAGCGGGGGCCCCTGTGGTAGGTTGATCGCCCGGCAGTGATGGTGTGCTGGGATGATGGTGTGGAATTAGGCGGAGAGGAAGACTGATGGTTATTGGAAGGATGCCAAGAGTTGTTGCCTTGTTGGTTGTGGTCTTTGTAAAGGCACTCTGTTTCAGGCATGGTCGTGATTTTTACAGATGGGGTAATGAGGTTTGTTAGGCGGTCCGTCTGGTGAGCAGTTGAGACCCGAGAGGTGTCTGGGTGGCACTATTTTAGCTGCAAGTGCCAGAGGGGTTGTATGTCTCCCAAGTATCAGCTAAGCAGGCTTCCTTGACGGTGGCTGGCTGCTTATTACTACATACAGCCAGAGGCCTGGGCATTGAAGAGGTCTCTGCATGGTCCGCACAACTCAAAGGCGCCACAATCGCATAGACTCAAAACCAGCAGGTCCCAGCTTGGGTCTTGTGACAGGCCATTCTGTCCAGGAGCAGTCGACGTTCTTAGCTATACCTCAGAATCGTTGTTCCACCTCTCAGGTTATTTCATACGCTCCTAGTGATGGCCTCACGGATGGCAGCTAAGGTCCCCTCGCTGATCTCTTCCATGGCCTGGTGGCAGCCTGTCCTTCCTGTCCAGGTGCTTGGTAAGCAGTAAGGCCCTCTCAGCCAGGCTGACGCCATAGGTCTCAAGAGGGAATTCTGATCTCTTTGAGCCATTGCCCGGCTCGTCTTCAGTCCATTTTCCATGCTGTTATTGACCGTCGACAGAGAGGTATTTAGTGCAGATGGAGTGGGGCTAGAGGCCTGTTGCCAAAGCTTCTGCGCTTCTCTTCTGGCCTCTCCAACTCGAGCTCCCTGTCTTTGAGGGGCTAGTCTATACTGTCCTCTCCTTTCTTCTCTGCTTTCACGCTGTCTCTCCGCTCCTCTCTTTCTTTCTGCTTTCTTTGTCTCTTCTTCACTTTCTTCTCAGCAATCTGTTCCTTTACAAACCTTTGAAGGGCCTGGGCCGGTGCCATCCTCCTTCCTATATTCTGAAATGCTGAAAGCACTGGTTGGCATGAAAATGAGTTGATGGAAGGGTATGAGTGAATTAATCAGGTCCCAGAGGAAAAGGTTTTGGTGACGATGAGGAAGTGTCCTTAGATTATTGGCACTTCAGTGGTACTGTAGGTGATGCTGTGTGAAGGTCACACTAGGGGAAAGGTTCCTGAAGGTCTGAGTCCTTATGGGTGGAAACACTTTAGAACATGGGAGTGCTCCTGAAGGCCTATGGTCCCATGGGCCGATGCACTGTTAGCCGGGTGTTCCCTAAGGAGCTGAGGTCCTATGGCGAAAACACTGGTTGTATGGCACTCTGCTTCAATACAGGCAATGGCTTTTAAGAGGTTAGTTTGGGTGGGTGGCACTGTGGTGTCGAAAGTTTCCTGTGAGCAATGCAAAACAAGTCAGTGGCCAGAATTGGCACTGAAGGTGAGATACTCTGCCTTGGCAGAAGGTAAGGGGGAGGAAAGGTAAATACAGACTCCAGCAAAAGGGAAGAGAAAAGGAGAAAGTGAAAGGAGAAAGATAAAGTGCTTCAGCAGAGTGGGAGTGCTTAGCAGTGCCGCAGATTATGGCACTGAGAGGAATGGAAACTGGATGTGACATGAGTGGGTGGCCAGTTATAAGAACCAGAGATCACTGCCTAACACGAGGATGTAGGTAGGATACGAGGAATTATATGACAATTATGTGTTTAGCACTTGTAGTATAAATAAGTAAGTTCCAGAGCAAGATATACCTAACTCATGCAATTGTAGTTGACGTGATGGTTACCCAGATAGATGTACGCGGCGCCTATAGGTATAATAAATTATCTGGGCTGGAAGCACTTGAAAGTGAAAAAGTGGTTATGCATGATTATTCACTAAACACAAGTGCTCATAAACTCTACGCACTGTGTATATGATAAAATTTAATGGTAATGAATTTGAATTTTCGGTTTGAGTATTTTAAAATATAATTGTATTTGCTTTTTGATTCATGAGTTGGTTCCCAAGCTCGTAAATAAATTATGTCTGTCCCATGTTAAGGTGAAAGGATAAGCGAGGGAAGAAAAAAAAATCTCTCTCTCTCTCTCTCTCTCTCTCTCTCTCTCTAGGTGAGTGTTGTGTAATGGAACATACTTGTTATGAAATTTTAAAGTGATTTTCCTTTATGCTTAAGAGAACATAAAGTAGATTTATGGAATTACAAGTTGTTAAGGCTTATTTTGCAATGAACTTGAGTATTTACGAATCTTTAGCGCCTCGCATCATCAAGAGCCGTGATAAGGTGTAAGCAAAGTGTTTTCAAATTGTTTAAGATTTTCCCGGGTTATGTTAAGGCACACAGGGGAGGAAGGTTCGTTCCTTGAACGAATACTGTGGGACCGTTTCACCGTGGTAAACAGCGCCGATCAGACAAAACACAGGCGCTGAGAACTGAGGTTGGAGGATGACTTACTTTCTTCATCAAAATCTGGCCTTGGGATGAAAAGATGAATATTTGAACGTTAAACCATCAATAATGTCTATACTTTACTTTTAATACGCTTGGAAATGTTTTATTTCTCCAACACTGGGATGATCCATGCATGCGCTGATTTGAACAGAAACGTTTCTTGGCTCCGCCGTAAATGCCAGAGACCCTTCACGTTTCCAGTAAGCTAATAATTACAATGAAAATTTATCACTGATCAAGAAATTGCGCACAGACTTTCTCTCAGCCGTAACTATTCCGAAATAAACTCCTAGCTACTGGTTCTCGCTAAAGCATGCACAGTTACCTAACAAAACCAAATTCTAATTCCCATGTGGCAACTCCCACACTATCCCTACTCCGAAATCTCCAGGGGTGGACACCCGCTGGCCTACCTCTCAGCTCTCTAACATAAAAATCCTGGGCGCGCTCTCCCGTGTTCTGAATGCTTGTAACGATAAGAGAATTGCTGCACTTTAAAGAAATATTATCACTTTATTGAATCTATTGCATCCTTAATGTTAGAAACATGCATATGCCCTTTTACTCAGGGTCTGCCCCAGTTTGTGTCTGGTGAATAATGAAATGATTATCAGAATTAAAATGACTGATTATTCTCTCTTTGTTTTTTTCCTAGTTCAGCTTTAATAGCTAGTTTAATTGACGCTTTAATGTGACTAGATCCTGGTAAGTTGTCGCCACTGTCATAAACTGGGGCTTGGTTAGAGAGAATTGGAACAAGTTTCTAATTATTACTGCCAAGGAACCATGGGCCCGAGTCTAAGGAACAAAAGACAAGTTATTTGAAACTTACCTTAGATTTCTTGATTTACAAGTAAATGATGAAGGTCAATGATTTGAAATTAGACTTCTTTACAATTAAAAGGTTTATTTACAGAGACTACAATTAAGTGTGAGGAGACAAAAACAGAATGCAAAATAGTAACCAATGGCAGGCTTCATTAATAATATACAGTGAGCACAATGCAGTGCACTGGCAAATGCTGTAATCTAATCAGGAAGGGGCCAATGTACAATTATTCCCGTTATAATAATAATTTGTTAGGCCAAACCCAATATTTTCAAGCTTCATATTTGATGTTGCTCATAGACCGTGGCCTTCCGTAGTCTTTGGGTTTTATTATTATTATTATTATTATTATTATTATTATTATTATTATTATTATTATTATTATTATTATTATGCGTAATGATAATAATATCTTGGAAGGAGACCTTCTTTGAGGCAAACTTCCGGATTTCGTCGTCCTCTCAGCCGCCAAGACATGGCGAAGAGCTTTAGTTTCCTGCAAAAACCCCACGCAGCCGGGAGACCACTTACTCGGGAGAATTACTCATGATAGAAAATTTTATGAATCGGCTAACGTTTTCTCATTTAAAATCGATCTTATTTCAATATTGACAGATTACATAAAAGCCTTTATTTCTTAAGTTCGTTTTCTATCGGAAATTGATGCCTACGTGTACGTTTGTACATGGTGAGTGCATTCTCTGATTATGTATCGTTGGTTGTACTAATAACTTTCTGTGCTTTTGCTTTTGTTGCGCCTGTAACTGTTAACAAAAGTATTTTACATTCTTCTGTAATTATTTATATTTCGAAAGCACAGCTGCGCAATTTACCTAACTCACCTCTTTTTGTTTCTCTCTGTAAAGATTTTGTGAGAGTGAATGTTAAAATTAAAACATTGATACGTACACATGCATATATATATATATATATATATATATATATATATATATATATATATATATATATATATATATATATATATATATATATATATATATATATATATATATATATATATATATATATATATATATATATATATATATATATATATATATATATAATTTCTGACTCGTCGGGGATCGAACTCAGGTCTCTCAGGTGGAAAGCAAGGGCGTTATCCACTTGGCCATACTTGTATGGCCCAGTGGATAACGTGCCCTAATGCTTTCCACCTTAATGAAGATCTGCCCTGATCCCGACGTGAGTCAGAAATTTATTTCTGTCTATACACGTGATTGTGTGTTATGATTTCTATATATATATATATATATATATATATATATATATATATATGTATATATATATATATATATATATATATATATATATATATATATATATATATATATATATATGTATATATATATATATATATATATATATATATATATATATATATATATATATATATATATATATATATATATATATATATATATATATATATATATATATATATATATATATATATATATATATATATATATATATATATATATATTATATCTCTCTATATATACTCTATATGTGTCTGTGTCTCTCATCTCTCTCTCTTATTCTCTCTCTCTCTCTCCCCCCCACACACACACACACACAAGTACACACATGCTTTGCACCTACAGTTGGTAATACAAAGGATTTAACAAGTGTTATTATTGATTTAATTATTTTAATGGAACGAAACAATTCAATCTCTTTTATTTCTGAGAACAATAAAATTCTCCCATTGTTTGTGTTGAATTCATAAACGCTATTTTATTTTAGGCAAAGGGTCGAAAACATTATCCGTTTTCTTATGTGACAGTTTTCATATTTTTATTATTTCAGGTATTTCAGTTTTTGTCTCTCAAGACGCATTGGATATTCGTAACTTTTACCGCTGTAGTAGTAATCGTTCAGTGAAATCTTTAAAATAAAGTTTGTCGTTATTTCTACATATTGTATTTCCCACTGCTTAGAATTTTCTGTTTTGT
>NC_089794.1:49867109-49874609 GCF_040412425.1 Macrobrachium rosenbergii | reverse complement strand
ATATATATACTATATATCTATATATATATATATATGATATACTTATACATATATATTTATTATATATATATATATTTGATTTTATTGATGTATGATATTATATATATATATATATATATATTTGAGTATATTATATATTTCAAATATATTCCAGATATATATAATATGGAAGATATATAAAATGGAGGATATATGGATATATATATATATATATAATATATATATATATTGCTGATTCTTTCAGTAAGCCTGACAAACTAGTCCTTTTCCCCATTTATTTTGCTCTCCAAATAATATATTTTCATGTTTGATTTTACCAATAAATTTTTTAGTTGATAATAGTTCGTCATCCTTAGTTTTGACCAGATAACGACAAGAACTCAGGACTACAGTGGACGATTTAACCAACGCGAGCGTGAGTTAAAGAGAGACTGTAGTCTTGAGTTGTTGAGACTCGCTGGTGAGCCCACGGGACTTTTTAACTTATTATCAACTATTTCTTGGTAACATATGAGAACATATTATTTCCGAGATTACTGAGCGAATTATATTAAAACAGATGTTTTACTGATTGTATATGAATCAGTTAGTGATGTGGATAAAAAAAGTTATATATATATATATATATATATATATATATATATATATATATATATATATATATATATATATATATATATATATATATATATATATATATATATATGTATGATATATAGTATATAATATATATATATAATATATATATAAATTTATATATATATATATATATATATATATATATATAATATATATATATATATATATATATATATATATATATATATATATATATATATATATATATATATATTCTGTATATATATATTATATATATATATATATATAATAATATAAATATATATATATATATATATATGTATATATATATATATATATATATATATATATATATATATATATATATATATATATATATATATATATATATATATATATATATATGTATAGCTATGTTTACATATATATATATATATATATATATATATATATATATATATATATATGTATATATATATATATATATATATATATATATATATTGTATGTGTGTATATTATATATATATATATATATATATATTATATATCATATGTATATATATATGTGTTATATATTTATATAATATATTATATATATATATATATATATATATATATATATATATATATATATAAATATATATATATATATATATATATATATATATATATATATATAATATATATATATATATATATATATATATATACTATCATATATATATATATATATAATATATCTGATATATATATATATATATATATATATAATCAGAAAGCTATTACTACTCGTCCTTTAATATCAATTCAAACTCTACAAAAATAATATATTTTCATATGTTACCGAAGGGGAATTTTTTGTTGATAATAAGTCCACCGTCCCGTGGGGATCGAACCAGCACGGACGAGTCTTCAGGACCTTCAGTGACGCACTAACGAATCGGCCACAAGAGAGGTATAAGTGAATAACATCTCCCGTCAACTCACCCGTCGAACTCCAGGTGTTTTGTTGTTTACTCTGAAGGCATTTGATTTCACCCACCTCTGCCATGTTGACCCTATTTTCTCTAGTCTTGTCGCACGAAGCCTATTTTGACTATTTATCACATCACCGTGATTCATATACAATCGAAAAGCTACAAACGTCCTTAATATCCAATTCTTTCTCTACCTATCCGGAAATAATATATTTTCATATATGTTACCGAAGGGAATTTTTAAGTTGATAATAAGTCCACCTGGTCCCGTCCTTCGAACCAGCGACGGACGAGGAATCAGGACTACAGTGACGCACTAACGAAAATCGGCCAAAGAGAGGTATAAGTTCAATAACATCTCCTGTCAACTCACCCCCTTCCTTTGACTCAGGTGTTTTGCGTTTGGAGACGATATCCACCCACCTCTGCCATGTTGACCGTGTAGTCATTTTGTCGCATCGTAGCCATATTATGACTATTTATCATCATTGTTGATTCATATACAATCAGGTCCCTACAAACGTCCTTAATATCAATTCAAATTAATACCGGAAATAATATATTTTCATATATGTTACCGTAGGAAGTTTTAAGTTGATAATAAGTCCACCAAACTTAAGATTACGTTAACCAGCTTAATACGATAATCAGGACTACAGTGACGCACTAATAAATCGGCCACAAAGGGTATAAGTTAATAATAATCCAACGTCAACTCACGAATAATAATATCAGGTGTTTTGCGTTTGGATACGATATCCACCAGCATGCCAATCTTGTAAACATCGTGCGTTTGACAAATGGTAACCATATTATGACGTATTTATCACATCACCGTGATTCATATACAGTCAGAAAGCTACAAACGTAATTTGAACATCCAATTCACTGCATTATCGGAAATAATATATTTTCATAAACAGAAGGGGATTTTTAAGTTGATAATAGAGTCCAGTCCCGAGGATCAGAAAGCGACGGAAGGAGAATTGGAATAAAGACGATGTTTGAATATAGGCCAAAGATAACTATAAGATGAATAACTCTTTTAACTCACCCGTCGAACTCAGGTCTTTTGCGTCAATGGAGACCTTATCCTTCCCTTCTCTGCCATCTTGACCGTAGTGCGTCTTGTCGGCATCTCCCTATTCTCTATTTATCACATCACCGTGATTCATATACAATCAGAAAGCTACAAACGTCCTTGTTGTTGTCATCCCTTAACTGCAGTGCTATATTTTCCATCATATGTTACCGCCGGTTTTTAAGTTGATAATTTGTCCTCTTTCTGTCTCGTGGGATCGAACCAGCGACGGACGAGGAATCAGGACTGGGACGGGGAACGAAATCGCCACAAGAGAGGTATTGTTTTAACATCTCCTCTCAGTTTTGTAGGAGCTGATTGGTGTTTCTGGTCCTTCTGACGATACGCCAGAATGCCATGTTGACCGTCTCCTCCGTTTATCCCCAACCTACTGCCACCTATTATGACTTCCCTCACATCACCTTGATTCTTTTCCTACAATCAGAAACCTCAAACGTCCTCCTGATCCAAACTTCATCTTGAAATAATTATTTTCAGGAGCTGAGAGAGTTAGAGAGAAGAGAGAGAGAGATTGATAATAAGTGGAAAGGACCTGTGGATCGAACCAGCGACGGACGGGGAATCAGGGTGGGGGTGAGGTTAACGAAGGGGGAAAGAGGGTATAGTGAATTTTTCTCCCTCCAACTCAGTTCGTCAACTCATTATTCATCCTGGCTTTTAGGCTTTCCATGCAAATGCCCTCCGAGTTCTGCCATGTTTGAGTCTTGAGGGTCATTTGACGGTACATTATCCATAATTTGGTCTATTTATCGTCTTTACCTGTGATTCATGTGGCTATCAATAAGATAATTATGCAAATAGGGCGCGGTGAAGACTACAATCTCCTCTATTACAGAGAAGAGAATAGAGTTTTTCATAGAGAGACCGAAGAGAGAGAGATTTTCAGTTCCGATAATTAGGGCGTTGCTTGATGAACCAGCCCCGGACGAAAATAAAATAAAAAACGGATTATACAAAATTGGTTAAAAAACCTTTATAGCACCTCAGAGTAGCGGACAGCTTTTTTAAGAGGCGATGAGGTAGACTGTCCTCCGACACATTTGAGGTTTTTCCTCCAAAAGGAGGAGGGGGATGATGAGGAGAGAAAGATAGGAGGGGGAGAGGGGAGGAGGTAGTGGGAAAGGAGCAGGAGAAGGGATAGGGGAAAGACAGGAGGAGGAAGAGAAGGGTGAAGAGTAGGGAATCAGAATGAGCTAAAGACGTCCTTAAGAAACAGGAATAGAGGGACATAGAATTTTCAATATGTTATAGAATGAGAATTTTTTGTTGATAATAAGTCCACCGAACCGTGGGATCGAACCAGCGACGGATCGAGAATCAAAACTAAGTGACGCACAAACGAAATGGGGCCACAAGAGAGGTGGAATAGGAGATGGCTGCGTGCGACAAACGACTAAGAAAAGTCAACATGGCAGAGAATGGGTGGATATCGCGATCTCCAAACGAAAACACCTGAAGTTCGACGAGGTGAGTTGGCGGAAGATGTTATTCAAAGATACCTCTCTTGTGAAAAGGAGTTAGTGCGTCACTGTAGTCCTGATTCCTCGTCCGACTCGCTGGTTCGAAGAGCACGATTTAAGGACGGTGGACTTATATCAACTTAAAATTCCTTCGGTAACATATATGAAAATGATTATTTCCGGAAAGAGTGAATTGGATATTAAAGGACGTTTGTAGCTTTCTGATTGCATATGAATCACGGACATGTGAAAATAGTCATAATATTTTACTTGCAGGGGCAAACGCATCCACACGGTTAATATTATGGCAGAGGTGGGTGGATATCGTCCAAACGCAAAACACCTGAGTTCGGATTGAGTTGACGGGAGTTATTCACAATTATACCTCCAAGCTGGACGATTTCGTTAATGCTATACTACTCCTGAGTGTCCGTCGCTAGAGGACATCCAAACCGGACGGTGGACTTATTATCAACTTTAAAATTCCTTCGGTAACATATATGAAAATATATTACTTCTAGAGGTAGAGTAATTGATATTAAAAAACGTTTGTACAAACATTAGTACATGAATCACGGTGATGTGATAACGTCATATTATGGCTACGTACTAAAACGACTACACGGGTCAACATGGCAGAGGTGGGTATATATCGCTAGTCCAAACGCAAACACCTGAGTTCGACGGGTGAGTTGACGGGAGATGTTATTCACTTCATACCTCTTTTGGCGAGTTTCGTTAGTACATAATAGTCCTGATTGTCGTCAAACGCTGGTTCGATCTTCACGTTGACGGTGGACTTATTATCAATGGCTGCAACCCTTCGGTAAATATATATGAAAATATATTATTTCGAGGTATGAATTGGATATTAAAGGACGTTTGGGAATATGATTGTATATGAATCACGGTGATGATATATAGTCATATATATATATATATAAATATAAATATATATATAAACATGGCAGAGGTGGTGGATATCGCACCAAACGCAAAACACCTTCAGAGTTAATCTTCGGTTGAGTTGGCCGGGAGATGTTATTCACTTATAAATCTTGTGCTGCCGATTTGTCGTAGTGCGTCACTGTAGTCCTGATTAAGTCGTCCGGATACAGTCATCCCACGGGAAAAGTGGACTCTCGTTATCAACTTAAAATTCCCTATCGTAACATATATAAAATATATTATTTCCGAGGTAGAGTGAATTGATATTATATATATATATAGCTTCTATTGTATATAATCACGGTGATGTGATAAATAGTCATAATATGGCTACGCGCGACAAAACGCATCAACCACGGTCAACATTGAAATAGTGTTTTGGATATCGTCTCCAAACCGCAAAACATTTTTTTTCTTTTTTAGTTGAGTAACGGGAGATATTCACTTATACCTCTCTGTGGCCGATTCGCGACAGTGGCCAAGAACTCCTGATTCCAGTGGACCGCCCACTGGTTCGATCACACGGACGAACTTATTATCAACTTAAAAAAAAAAACCCCTCTTCGGTAACATATATGAAAATATATTATTTCCGAGGTAGAGTGAATTGATATTGAAGAACGTTTGTAGCTTTCGATTGTATATGAATCACGGTGATGTGATAAAATAGTCATACATATGGCTACACATATATGATAAACGCACTAGTCACGGTCAACATGGCAGAGGTGTGGATTATCGCCCAAACGCAAAACACCTTATTGAGTTCAGACGGGTGAGTTGACGGAGATGTTATATTCACTTATACCTGATTGTACAGAAAGACAGAATAGTGATTAACTGAATCCGATTCTCGTCCGTCCAGGTTCGAACCCACGGGACGGTGGACTTATTATCAACTTAAAAATTCGTAATGAAATTCATATAAAAGATGAAAATGATAAACTAGCGATTATCGGTAAAAGATAAATTCAATTAACAAAACGTTTGTAGCTAAAAAGAGATTGAATCTATATGAATCAAAGTGATGTGATAAATAGTCATATATATATATAGTATATATATATATATATATATAAATATATTCAAATATACATATATATATTATATATATATATATGTATATATATATATATATATATATATATATATATATATATATATATATAGAATATATATATATATAGATATATAGATATAATATAAATATAATATATATATATATATATATATATATATATATATATATATATATGTATATATATATATATATATATATATATATATACAAATAAAATATATATATATCGGATATATAAATATATAAGAAAAATTACAATCTACAAAAAGTCATGCAGTTAAACAAAGAACCTAATTTACCCTTTGTTTATTGAGAACAGCATGAATGAGATCGTTTTTGACCTAGAAATCAGAGCACGGTTATCAACATTCCAATCTGTCCTTCTTTTACACGGAACAGATACTGAGATGACACGGATAAATAGGGGCAAGGAGAGGAAACTGGATGCCACTCCCTTAAGAAGCTTAGCCCAACTAAGCTTCTTAAAATGGCCTTTCTAAAGGCAGATTAAGCTGCTGAATTGTCTTAACTTGTCAGGAAACCTGGGAAGAGGTGACCGAATCACTGAACACCTGGCCAGTGACACATCATCTGTACACGGCTCCAACCCCTGGATGCGGTCCTTAAAAAAAAGAGAAGCAGTTGGGCAGTTATTTAGTAGCTTGGGTAGGAGCCATGCAGCAGCAGTCGTAGGGGGTTCAGCCATACACACGGGTGAGTGGTACCTTTGCTGAGAGACCATTTATTTCCCCCGTCTGACTCCAGACACCAGTCATCCTCGAGGGACAGTGTGATTCGTTGGTGATTGCTCCTCATCCTTCTTCGTCAGACCCGCTTCCCCTAAGGTAAAGTGCTAGTGAAGACTTTTCGGTCACGACAGTTTGCCATTTAGAAAGTTTGGAGTACCAGCATTTCATTTCTGTCCTTGTGCCAGTTTATCCAGTGCCATTTCAATGTCCTGTGTTCGAGTGTAAATTGTTCATTCATTCTTTCGAGTCTTTGGCACCCTTTCAGTGCAAACCTCAAGTCATATTCAACGCACATATTTTCCTTTACTGGCGTGTAATGTAAAGTCTTCTTGCAGCAGAGACCTATTCCCAAAGTTGAACTCATCTTGGATTGTGCCAAGCCTTTAGTCAAGACTCCAGGAGAGAAGATTTAGGTGTTGCAAGCCCTTTATCAATTTCTTACTTATCCATTTTCCCTTCAAATGCTTCCTTTGTAAAAATAATTCTTTAATTCATCCAAGGAGGTTTTACTAACATTTCCCTTATGAAGTAGAGCCTTCAGCTCATAAACTCTCCACTTTTTCTTGTTTTTTATTTTATTT
>NC_089794.1:49862109-49864609 GCF_040412425.1 Macrobrachium rosenbergii | reverse complement strand
TATATATATATATATATATATATATATATATATATATATATATATATATATATATATATATATATATATATAAATATATATAAAAGTATTGGAAGTCGTTATAATTCTGACCTTGACCCAGATTCTACCCTTTGTTTTTGGAGAACATGGGGCATCATATTTGACCTAGAAATCAGTGCGCTATTCTGATCTGTCCTGCATTACCTGGAACAGACAGATGGATGACATGGAAAAAAGGGGCAAAAAGAGAAAACTTAAATACTTTTGAACAGCTTTGTATTCAAAATGGCCTCTCTATGGTAGTCTCCCCTGATTGGTCTTGGACAGGTAACACAGGTAAGAAACCATCTATAAAGCCCTCACCTGCCAGCTACCACACCACGGCAACGTTCAGAGCCTTCTCCAAGAGGAACCTGACGACAGTTAGTTGGTTGTGGGGCAGAAGCCATGCAATAACAGTCCCTCGAGGGACAGCCATGCATGTGGGCGAGTGGTAACTTTGCTGAAAGACCATTCATTCTCCCCCGTCCGACTCAGACCCAGTCATCCCCGAGGCACTGCCATACGTGATCGTCCTCGTCCTTCTTCGTCAGAACCACGCTTCCACCAAGGCAAAGTGCGAGAAGACTCATCGACAAATAGCTTGCCATTTAGAAGTTTGGAGTACCAGCATTCACTTCTGTCCTTGTGCCAGTTTATCCTGTGCCATTTCAATGTCCTGTGTTCGAGTGTAAAGTATGGTCATTTCATTCCCTGAGTCTTTGGCACCCTCAGTGCAAAACTCAGTCATATTCAGTGTTATATTGTTCCTTTACTAGCGTGTAATGTGTAAATCTCTCTGCAGAGGACCCATCTGCAGTGGACTCATCTTGGACTGTGCTTGCCTTTATTCGAGACTCAGTAGAAGGATCTTTGGTGTTGTGCCCTTTATCATTTACTTATCCATTTTCCCTTCAAATGCTTCCTTTGTAAATATAATTCTTTAATTTATCCCAAGTGTTTGTTTATAGCATTTCCTTATGAAGTAGGCAACTGACTCCTAAGTCTCCCTTTTCTTATTTTACGATTTCCTTTACATGCAAGTCAGAACTCAAGGCAAATTAAATAAAGTTCCGTTACCGGCCTGGGAAGATACCAAATAAACCCAGGGAAATATGTAAAATGGCGACCTGGCTCTTGATCTCGTTTTAGCAGTTTCATTTCCCTTGCTTCATTGCATTGCAACTGCCAGAATCAGCTATTAGCAAAGTCAAGCTGGGTGCGAGACAAATTCGAACCCTGTTACTGGGCATATTGACCAAGAGAGTTCCGCATGGGTAATGTATTTATCTTAGCAAAATTTTATTTACAATCGTCACTGTTCTAGGATTAGAAATAGGGACATGTATTCACTGAGAGAAGAGAACTACCATATTAAAGATTCATTAATGCACGCCTTTCAGGATAGGTAGTTAGGAAAATAACCAGTGATAACCATTCTTGCTTTGAGGAATAGTGAAATTCCTCTGCGTTAAAAATCTTGCCATATTCTTTGCTTCGAGGAATAGTTCGAAATTCCTCTATGTTAAAATCTTTGCCATATGTTTTGCTTTGATGAATAGTGTGAAATTCTCCGTGTTAAAATCTTTGCCATATTTTGCTTCGAGGAATAGTAATGAAGTTCCTCCATGATAAATTTTACTTCATTTCGGATTATGAATTATTTAGGCATGAATAAATTCCCACATAGGACAAGACAGTCAGCTTGCATTGTTGAATACTTCTCTCAGTTTAGTTAAAACTCAATTAGGTGTTGGAAATCAGAAATTTGAACTCCACTTCTAGGGAAAATTACTAGGTCATTTTACTGTTATCCTCTTATCCCGGGAAATTCCCCAGGTCACAGACGGTCTATAAAAAGACGGGTTCATTCACAAAAAAGAATCACTGGAGGGTCAGACAACCTTTCACCCCAACCCTGCCACGTGTGGCATTCTTTTCTCTCAATAAAATTTTTTTTGCGTTTTATCCCGTTAGTAATTTCTAAGTCCTAGGAAAAATCATTTCCAAGTCCCCATGGGCAAACTAAATCAGAACATTCTTGGTCACGTCAATGAGGCGGAGAATTTCAACCAAATTCCAAGTCCTAAGAGACTCAAAAATTTACTGCAAGAGGCGAGTAATTTCTAATCTATGGGGAAAACCAAATTCCAAGTCCTAAGAGACTCTAAAAAATTCTATGTCGCTAGGCGAAAAATTTTCTAATTTCTAATAGGAAACCAAATTCCAAGTCCTAAGAGACTTTAAAAAATTCTCGTCACAAGAGGCGAGAATTTCTAATTCCTACAGGAACCCAAAATCAAGTCCTTTTGAGACATTATATTAGTGTATTTCACACAAATCTGAGCCATTACGGGACTGACCATTCTAGTTCGTTAGAACAACGCCTTAATTTCACTCTACAACCGGCCAAGTCTGAGCATGATATAAAATCCAGTTACGTTTCCGAGACGCATATCAA
>NC_089794.1:49852041-49861609 GCF_040412425.1 Macrobrachium rosenbergii | reverse complement strand
AAAAAATTTAAAACCCTTCTTCCTCAAGTTACTCTTTCTGGTGAAGGTCGAGAACTATTAATATGAATTATACACACACACGCACAGTATATATATATATATATATATATATATATATATATATATATATATATATATATATATATATATATATATATATATATATATATATATATATATATATGTATATATATATATATATATATATATATATATATATATATATATATATATATATATATATATATATATATATATATATATATATATATATATATATATATATATATATATATATATATATATATATACACATATATATATATATAAATATTAAATATATTGAAATGTATATATATATATATATATATATATAGTTATATATATATATACTACACACACAAACATTAAACTTGAAATGTCGCCTGATATCCAGTTCGGTCTACCTCAGAAATATTACCAAAGGGGAACTACAATTGATAAAGTGATTCGTCACCTGGCAGGATCGAACTGCCGAAGAGCGAGTACAGCGACGCTCAATGGACGCTCCACACCACACAGCTGTCAAGAGAGGTATAAGCTGATACCGACTTTGCTGTACAATCCAAGTTGGACGCAGGTATTAGTATCCAACGTCGGCATCATCCCACCTCCAGTTCGATCCTGCAGGTGACGAATTGCTTATCAATTATTATTCCCTTCGGTAATATTTCCAAAGTAGATCAAATTTGCTATTAAACTACATATATGGCTTTAATGTTTGTGTATATAAAATATCACTTCACACTCAAAAACTAGAGTAATATGAGAGGTATTTGTTTTTAATTGTAAAGAGTATTTACGAACTCTTCATTTTTCTTCATCTTTTGTTTGTAATTCTTCTTGTTCTGTCCGAGCTTAAATTTTTATCATCATAGCGAGAAGACAGTAATCTGCTCTTCATATCTGCGCATAGCGGTAACTTAGAAAGTATGACAATTAACTAGACCGCCTTGTTTTGCCTTTAGGTATTAGCATTTTAGTCAGTGACGGATTCTTCACATAAATCCTTGCTCTCTTTAGTTATTTAACTTTAACATTATTTGCGTCAACGTAACCTTTTTGCTGCTTTCAGCGGTCAACATTATAGATCCTGTCAAATGTCTGCTGTGAAAACCGTGGGAATTAGCTTCGATTTATTTGTCTATGTGATAACTTTTGGAATTTTATTTACAACAGTAAAAAATTAATCACGAAATCCTGTACTCAATATTAATAGTGTATTATGAATAAATTAATACATTTTCGATTCAAAAAGTTTTCTGTCATTTTAAGATAATCCAAAAACCCCTCTCTCGTTCAGTTTGCGAATTGTTGTCATGTCCCTGCAACGTCCACACTTCAGCGTACAAATAAAACATCGGATTGAAATTCGACGTTCTTATTTTTCTTGTTCGCCACGACGATAAAACTGTCAACATATGTTCGGAAAAATATAGGACTATTTTTTTTTATCTCATATTCTGCTATATATTGGCCTTTCACCAGTACTGAGTGGCATCACGAATGCATTTGCTGTACATATTTTTTTTTTACATTTGCTCGCATGCTTCATCGCTTTGGAATTTTGATCTGAAATATACAGTCGACTATTCGACAGAACACAATTTATTTCAATATTGAAAAGTATTATATTCTTTGAGATACTTTGGGCAAATATGTAACAATGTTGCTTTCGTAGCTCTAATACGTAATCACAAATACATTTTTCTATCTGCTATACTTCCGTTGTAGCAAAAAAATAGAATATCTTATTGTTATTTAAGCGACAGAAATTCCATAAGGATGCTTAGAACATTCTATTCTAGTTTTTTCCCTATAAAATGTTTTGATTAAGCAATTTCTATGGCAAGCCTTAATCCAGGACATAATAACAACTTTCCCCATTAATGGTATGGAGGAACTAAGTAGATTTTCTTCCATGATAGTATCACGCTCCACTAAACTAATTAATTCATAATAAATGAAAAGTATAGAGAAAAATATCTAGTAGATTTTTTTTATCAACAGCTCTATTACGCGATTTTCTTTTAGAATGATCGCTGATGAGGTTCTTAGTTCAATGGAGCTTTTATAAATAAAAGGATTCTTAATCGTATATAAGCTTCAGTAAATTATTCAGTTCCTTGTCCACCGCACGTTATTTATGAAAACCTTTGAAATTCATTGAGCTGAAAAACTGAAAGATCATTCATCAAAATTCAAGTATAGAATTTAAGCAGGAAAAGTAATGCTTGTTTTATAAGTTCGAAGACATGGCCCAGTCTAGCAATGAGGTTGTCTTCTTATGACTGAAATAAAAGAAGAAAATAAAGGTGGCGCTTAAGTTGGTAAGCAAAAGAGGATTATAGATTTGTTCTAAAGATGAAATGCAAGACCAGAATATCCCCCCAAATTTTTTTCTTGAAATATAATCTATTCTCCATTAGGTTGATTTTTGAGTAGCCAAAAATTAGTGGTCTTATTATTGATTTTAGACTTTTTCGGAAACATTGAAATCATTATTCTAATTAACTTTGCTTTGTACTGGAAAGTGCAATGAATTTTTAAAAATTTCTGTTATATGTTTGCACAGTTTAAATATATTAAACTTCTGGAAAATTTGCTTTCTAGGGATTTTAATTTATCAACTCGTGGGTTTAGCTCATTTCTTTGCTAGAGATCGTAGGTGTTAATTAAATTTTTAATTCTTATATTATACTCATTTTCATTTTCACTTTCCTGCCGAACTAATCAATTGTATTACCAATAAAATCAGCCACGACTGAGGACATTATAATGCTGCTAGCTTAATTATTTCATATGCCAATTATAGTAGATCCCACACTGATATTAACAATAGCCTCACTGGGAATATCTAGTAAGGAGAAAATAACTTATCTTACAATTTCACATATATGTTGTAATTTTACATCATTCAGATAACTGAGAGAACAAATATACAGTATATTCAAATATAAGCTAGCAAATAAATTACCTTTTGGGATTTAACCAGTTATGGCTTTCTTAAATACAATTCAATAAAGAAATATAACATAACTGACAAGAAAAATTAACATGACATACATGTATCTGAGGATATTGTTGATAACATTCTGTACTTATCATAGTATTTAGGTAACCATTTTCGGCAAGGTGAAATAGAAACCAGACTCCTTTGAAGATCTCTCTCTAGGCTATGAAGGTTTATTAGTTTACATAAATAAGTGCCAGTGCCCCTACTTACTTTATACTAACAAATTATGCAATATACATAGTACATATAGGTCTAACTTTTCCTGAATGTTATTGATATATATTTTATTCGAAAAATATTTATCTTAATTAGCAAGTATTTAGATAGATTTGCTTGGAAGAGTGAGACGAAAAAAAAAAAAAACACAACACAAATGACGTGAAAATGACCATTGAAACTAGTAAAATTTATATAATATTATTTTGGAAATTACAAAGACGTTAACTTAAATCATAAATAGGGTAAAGCATTTTTTTAACGCTTGAAAGGACTACGTTAAAAGAAATAGACACAGCTGACTCTAAAAATTAGATAAAAGATAATGCCTCACTGATACTCAATAGTTCTTTGATACTTAAAGAAGTTCAGAGTGGCTCTTAATTCCGACTTTGTCTTTTTCATAATATTTTTCTAAGAATTTTGATTATACTACTTAGATGTGCATCACCTCCTTTTAAACTGAGGTTAGTCATCATGATGTAACAACAACAAAAATTGTGTTTGGTTCTTTATAAGAAAAGAACAACAAAATAGTTAAGCAAAAGAAATTAATAATGTTAAATCTGTTTATCCCTTTGGTTTTGTCTATACCTTTTCCTCAAATCTCACTATGAATTTAATCCTTCTTATATTTTCATACTATCTGGTCTGCTTTTGCTGTGAAATTTCATTCGTACATCTGGAGCTGTGGAAAGTGAATTCATTGCATGAACATCATTATGATGTTGAATGACGCTAATTAAAAACACAGACTCTTTAGAAAAGGATCTCGTTTCATTTACATCATTTTATTATGGAGTTACTCTCATTTATATTAGCACAGGTTACTTGCTATGTTCAGACATTCTTTATTTGTTCGATATTATTTTTTACTGGATTTTTTCCATATTATTACTTTACAAGTACATCAATGCCCGGATTTCGACCACACTCACTGTAGGCAAGTCGGTAATGAAAAATCAATCATTCACTGAATAAATAAAAATGTAAATTTCTATTTCAAATAATTACTGAACAGTCGAATTCCTCGTGTCAATAATAGAGGAGCTTTTCTAAGGTCTTTAAATCAAAGAGAATAGATTGATAGATAAATGGACAGAAAATTAGACAGATATGAAAACAGATACATAAATACATACATAAAAACTTTTGCTGCTATTTTAATTTTACGACATTTCCTGAAAATAGATAGATAGATAGATAGATAGATAGATAGATAGATAGATAGATAGATAGATAGATAGATAGATAGATAGATAGATATTTCAGTTGCTATTTTAGGGTCGTGACTGACCGTGAAATAGATAGATAGAATAGACAGACAACCAGTGCAGTTGCTGTTTTAAGGTTTGGACAATACTAGAAATTAAACTCCATAATGAATTCATATAGTTTTGATTTTACATCGTGATAATAGTATGATTCCTAGACAGTTCCTAACAGCCGTTTGATCATTATTCATTCATCAGCTGGTGTTTTTAATTTCTGTTTAACTTTCAACACTTAGAAATGAACAGAAAATTAAAGGGAACTTTTCATTTGTTCTACTATGAAGGTAATCATCACTTTTTTGATTTTACATCGACAATAATTCTGAATAGCTAAGTTTTAAAATTGTCTGATTCCCTATGTTATTATATTTCCTCCAGTTCCAAAACCAGACAGCCACAAATTCAGTTTCCTACAGACACATCGAATTTCTCCTCTTACCATATGCGAATCATGCAAATTAACACTTAACTACAGTATCCGGTTCAGCTAAAGTATATTAGAACTAACGCCCTATTTACCTTTTTTGGATTTTTAATGGTCATCCGGTTTCCAAAAAGTCCGTTCTTACGACCTGACGGTAAATGTTGGCAGCCAATATCATGAAAGCTAATCAGGAGATCGGCTTTGAAGTGTCATCTGCGACTTGCATTTTTTTAATGAAAGAACCTAATCCATCATGAATATATTTCATGTTTAAGTTACTTCAGCTAACGAGTCTTAAGGTATGTTTCATAAAAATGATTAAAGATTAAGATACTGTTCTTAACAGATGTAAAAATCACTTATTTAACTTAGACAAAGAATTTATCTTATATTTAAAATTAAACTCTGACTGCGGTGAGGACGTTCAACTGGCTTGCTTTTTTCAGAATGTTTTTTTTTTTAAATTGTATATATTATTATATTAGTTTACCACACTTTAATTAACATGAAAACAAAAAAAAACGCCCCCAGTCGTCTCAAGTTTAACAATTTTATAAAAAAATGATTGGAGACAGCTTTTGATTACACTGAAATGTATAAAACTGTTATTAGGTTATCTTCCAGTAAATAGCCTGTGTATGATCTTTTCTCTAATAGGATTCCTCCCAAAGATTCTAATTGTCTCTCGATTATCCTTCTTAATAAATTTACATATACATTATGTTTCTTACTATATTTAAAGAATAAGTAACAGTAACACAATTTATTAAAGTCGTGAAAATTATTGTTCACAATGTGACTCGGAATGTTCCTTCCAGACAGTTTTTAATGAAAACCTACAACCATAATTTTTTATAGAAAATCTGACTGTTTTTTATGTTTTGCATGGCAAAGATTTAAAATGAATATAATTGGAAAATATGATGTTGTCGTGTGGTAGATAGCCCCATAATATTTGGGGGTGGGGCCGTGGGACCACCGGGAGTCTTGGAACAGAGAAGATATCTGGTTTATGTGATGTTTTCGTTATAACTTGGCTCTGCCCCAAACAGCAGCTGCGACCATTGCGATAAAAGCTTTTTAAAACCTCTAAAATTAATTGTTGAGAAAAGAATTTTAAGACTGATTTTATGTCCACTGACAGTTGTATTGCCACATAAGTCAGGTTTCATAAAGTTATCCTATGTGGACAGTTATATATAATATATGATTATGCTGCCCAGTTTTCAACTTTACGTCATCCTTCATAAGAAAAAGATGTATACTTTTTGTTGGATGATAATTCCCGTTCCGTAAAGGCCTCGAGACTGACTTCTATACAAACTTACAACATCAACAGCCAAAGGAGACATTTGATCTAGTTTTATAAGAATTATGCTGCCATCCAGCGCTTCAGAAAGTGAAAAGAGGGAGTTAGAGTGCTTGGACAGCTAGGTAAAGATCCCCAGAAAATAGGGGAGGTGAATTCAGCACAACGATCTAAAAGTGAAACCTGGAGAAAACAGCACAGTTTCACTAAGAAGCAATAGTTAAAGGTGTTGGACAGCAAGACTGAAGAAATGAAGCGGGAATGGAAGAGAAAGCAAAAACCTAAAATGTGGGTGCAGCCAGGGGTCGAAGGGATAAGGTAAACACACATTTTTAATGCCTACAATACATCACATGAAGAGTAATCTCGGCAATACTCCCGCAAAGGGAGGAGACATATGAAAAACTTATTATATTCTTTATTATACTATACTGTGTTTTACTCCACCGACCACTAAAATCTCAGTGTCTTTCAATTCAGATGCCTCGTCAATCCATTTACAATTTCCCAGTTCACCTCAAAATCGCTGTCGTGTCATTCCAAGATTTTAAAACATCACTTGTTATTTTTTCCGATCTCCTATTTGACAATCTAGTTAACCCTGCACGATCTAGTGCCTACAGTATCTCTTTCCTGATTGTGTAGTCACTTTCCACTTACAACTTCATATTCATCATTGTCCAGTCATCATCTTCTGTTTTATTACAGTAATTTTTTTTAACCACTTAACCCGGAATATCAAATAAAAAAAAATCGGAATTATGAGGCAAGATTACGTGGGTATTTGGAATGGAAACATATGAGTTTAGCACTTTCGGATTAGCAACCGAGGAGAAGGATTCAAATATGTACACAGAAGAAAATGGAACTTATTACGAAGAGTTAGAAAGTATTTTAGTAAACAAAAAATAAATTTTGCGGGTATGTAAGATTTTTATCGTTCCAAAGAAATAATTAGAAATGGACACTGCTAAATGTTTGAATAAAACAGGATTTTGACAGTGGATGCATTCTTCTTATTCAGCAGGTGATTGATATTCCTATGCAGAATATTAACGCAACTAACTGACAACTCTTGGATACGAATAACAGAACCATTATTTTATCGGGTTTTATTACACTCTGCACTGATTTTTCAAGTCGAAATTAAACAGAGTTCAATGCATCTCTTATTGAATCACCTGATCCCTAATTTTTTGGCATAATTTGATGAGGACCATATTTGGCTCTATACTTTTTGCAAATCAAGTACATGGCACCTTACCATTCTAGTTCTGCCTGACTACTGCGGTCATTTCGTCGTGAAATTTTCACTCACTATTCCCTCATTATTTACTTCCCTTTTCGTTATGTTTCCACCTCTAATTAGCCTAGTTATTTAAAAGTGAGCGTTAATTATTTAATTTACTAAACAACTTCTGCCAATGGAAAGCAAATAAGACAATTTATAAAAATTTCCACAGGTAGCTAGTACTTTAAATTGATCGTAATTTTCCCATTACCGTTTATTTATAGTTTATTACTTGCTTCCAGTGTTGTTAGCATAACTGTATTTTTTATTCTTAATAGAATTGCTATCCCACTTAAATAAGTTCTTTAAATAAAAATTAAGTCGGGAGATAATATCTAGATTGCATGTTTTCTGTTAAACTCGGAATGAGAGTGAAATGATCAAAGCATTAAATGTGATTAATAACTTAAAATCTCTTTTCATCTCTTGACAAATCGTTTTAAAAACCTACAATTGATTGCTAATTACATTTCATTTATGAACCCAGAATTTGTTTAGTAAATTAATTAACGCGTTCAAGAGAAAGAAAGTTGTAAAAAAATATTAAAAGATCATTACAGGATATAAGACTGCCACCCCCCACTCTCTCTCTCTCTCTCTCTCTCTCTCTCTCTCTCTCTCATGTGTAAAATTGTTCGATTGAGGATATCCATTTAAAATATCAGTGTCAAAGAAACCTAAAGAAGAGAACAATAAAATCGTTTTAGCTTTCTCTTGTTTTCCAAAGGATGGAGACAAAATTTGTAAACCAATTTGCAAATCCTTGTTGAATACAAGCAAAACTTGACCGCTAATTCCATGCCGAGGTATTTATAACCAAAGCCAGTATTAATCTGATTCGCCTGTTTGTTTGTATGTATCCGGTCGCTATGCCTGTCTGTTTCCTTGATTATATGAATATTAATAATCACATGCCCCGTAAGGAATAGTGCCGTTAGTACACTTAACGTGGTGCACTGTAGACAATACTGAAGACTGTGCGCAGCGTCTCTTCAGTCCCCAGCTGCACCCGTTGTTTATCCTTTTACTTCTTCAATCTTAATGTCCAACCTCTCTGCTATCACTTCATTGTGAAACTGAGGTTTTCACCCAGTTCCTCCTTTAGGACTTTGTACATAATTTATTTTATTTTCTGAATCTCTTCATCTCGCTATCCAACGACTCCAACCCCCTCTTTTCACCAGATTAAACATTGAACGGACGAAAGCACCACAGTGATTGGCTTGAAGGCCTACATTTCTTAAAATCAGCCATGGGATTTTAAAGATGTTTCCAGTAGACTTAAATCAAAACTTTTTTTATATGCCTCGATCTATTGTATTGCAAGGAAAAAAGAAAGCTTTCCCGCTGTTTATGAAGGAAGGCATAAAAGACACAGAGCACTGACAGATGACTCCAACCTATGTAGTTTTTTCAAAAATCTTGGATGTAATTATTTTACCGTTATTCAGAATGTTCGCAATATGCATCTATCTAAAAAGCAATTAAGCCAATTTATTAAAGGAGACAGAATGCATGAATAAACCTAACAAAACAAAATAGCTTCTGAGCGTAAAAACTTTTCTCGTCAAGACTGAAAATTTTGAAAATAAAGGATACGGAGCTTCATGGTACAAATATTTAACCAGTGTGTGACCAAGTCTGAAATGTGACTTTCTTTTAATAGCAATAAAGCAAATAATCTTTTCTTAACCTAAACTTATATTATGCGGAAACTTAAACAGTAGCTGAGGAATAACAGTATAGACAATAAAAACTATCGCCACCTTTATTCCTTTTATTCAAAATAAAGATAATGTAAACGTTTTGCATTAATTACTCTGATCTTTCAAGAAGTAGAAACAAATCCTTTTTATTTGACATCAAGTCATTTATAAGAAAACTTATGCACATTTTGGTGCCCAATGTGGCCCATTTAGAAAATGAAAAGGTCCAGCTAATTCCGGTTAAAGTGAGGGCTAATCCACCGGGCCGGATAAAAGAACAATTAGGCTACTAA
>NC_089794.1:49827041-49849541 GCF_040412425.1 Macrobrachium rosenbergii | reverse complement strand
CTGATGTCAATCTTCAAACATCTAATAAATGTGTGGATCGAGATATAAGTTGTGCTTCGGCTTATATGTTAAATATTTCATTGTCTTTGGCTTTCTAAACAATTTGGATTTAAGTAAAGGACCATGTAATTTGGATAGATAAACTAACCGTAATACTAAAGACGTGAATATCATCATTGGAATTATTTACGACGATGTGAAATAACTAAAGGAACAAAATTGTGCGAAGTTGGCCTGATATTTATCAAACTATTGTAATTGCACGCATGATGAAAGCTAGGAACTATGACGGATAATTAAAAACAACCGCACAAAAAATATATGTATTGCAGGATGAAAATTCATGTCGTTATAAAAAAATCCCTCTTTGTTAATAGAATTTCATCAAAATGCAAAACTTACTAGCTGGAAATAAAATTTTGATTCACAAGTTTCCAATTCAATAACGTTTAAAGACTCTTTAAAAGCTCGTGACACTATTATTATCTTTGGTGGTTCTGTTTTAAATGTGCAATGTTTGGCTATTCCTTATTTAAAGAATAATGTAGGCTTAATAGATTAAATAATCTACAGAGTTATAGTGATCCTTAGTTTTTTTCTTTCCATTTATTGTCATTATTCATTAAACTGCACACTGAATAAGGATCGCAAGAATAATCTAAAAAACGCCTTAAGAGAACTAAACTTTGTAAAGGATAGTGAATTCGAAATTGCCGGAAATATTAGTGCCTGCTTAAAAGTACTGTATTGAAAACAAGAACAGTGAGATAAATATGTTATGAAAACTTTATAGATTTTGCACATGCGGCTAAGTCCGCTTTTTTTTTTTTAAATATAACCTCTGAAAATAAGCATTACTGCTCATTTTGATCAAATATAAGTTTCTGATGTTGAGGCAACATTTTTTCCAGGATCACCAGTGAAGCTTCCAAATAACTTATTTGAAATAAGGAACTTCGTACTCTATCTTTCAAACGTAAAAATCTTCACAATTTATGGAGAATAATTGATGAAATCAGACAAGCATAGGCTTTCAGTCCGAATTACATGTCAAGAGGTAAGAAAGACTGGCAAAATTTTCCACAGAAGAAGACCAATGTGAAATGAAAGCTGATCTATGGTTATTTGCAGGGCTGCATCTTAATATTTCACTGTTTGTTTTGAGCCAGAACAAAGCAGGAAGAACCTCTTTATTCACATTCCTTATGAATGACCATCAAGAAGTTTGCAGGAAAGTTGAAGATGCAGCTTGCATAACAGTCTCCATTCAATGGCGCCTCTTAAAAAATTGTTATTTGTAGTCTGGACATTACACCTAGTTGAAATATTTTACATTTCTTCTTAATGTTTTTTTATCTTTAATTTTAAAACTGTAACGAGGTCAACATAGACTCCGTTTTAAATAGAAGAGAGAATAAAAAGGTTTCAGACATTCTCGTTTGACTTAAATGAGACCTTGGCAATCTAGTAACAAAAACTAATATTGGAAGGTATTTTTCGAAAATGAAGAATAAATACCAAATTTAAGATGGAAGAGGGTTACAAAATTGTATGATAGTAAGGGCTCTTTCCGGATGAAAATGAATCTTATTCCAGTATATCCTTGATATTTTCCTCATTGAACCCCTAGTGACTTAACCTTTAATTCATATATCTGGGAAATTCCAAGCTCTCTCTCATTCCAATCGTGTCGTAACTTATGTCCAGAAAATCTTTGTGAAACAGAAGGTCCATCTTCTCGGTCTAGATTTCGTTAAGATTTTGGCATTCTCATGATTTTTCAAAAGCCGGAGTCATCTTGTTTCTTATTCAAATATTATTGAGCGAACTCCTGAAGGCTCCTGCGATAAAAAGTCCACTGTTAATGGAATTTAAAATGATTACCTAAATAATTTATGCTTTCAGCTGAAAGGAAATTGAAGTTACCCTTATTGATTGACTTCTGCAATCAACATATTCATTTTCAAGACTCACGGAATTGACGAATGTCCTCCAGATTCTCGTTGTAGACACACGCATGAACTTACTATAAACCTTTAAAAAATAATAGATAATCATGATTTTGAAAAGAAATCGTGATTGACGAGGAAATGAACTTAAGAAATTTAGGGTTTAAATGCAAAATAAGGCCCAGTGTGCTATACTCCGGATATCTAGGTAAATAATTCTCTCATAATTTCCTGCGTCACATTTAAATCTAACGTTACAACAAGCTCATTATGTCTTCAGAAATGCAAAAACTATCACCAGCCATTTCCGTAGATGGTGAGGGCACCACGTAAGTATCCAAGCTAGTATCCAAGTTAATGAAAATTTGATTGTAAGGGAGAGGGGACCGTCCATCTTACATCCAGTTTTTTTTCTTATAAAAGTTGCGATCAAAAGAGCAAGCATCATAAGATATACAAAGAATAAGTGTAAAACGTTATTCCACGGAAGATAAAAAATGGTGTGAAAAGGGTTACCAGTTCTTAAAAACGTAGTGAACAAAGATTTGACATGTCTATATCGAGTACTGTAGTTTGCTATTCAAGGGGACCTGAGCTTACTGGATTTCTTAATCAAGTCTTCCTGCCTTCTTAGGAAAAGAGATATGAATTCTAAAAGCGTTGTCGATTCTCTGTAAATAAAGAAAGTCTTCTTTCATATGTACAGGGAATCGGGGCTATGAGTTTTGAGAAGGCTCCAGTAGTGCAGAATGGGGTTGGCTGTTTTGAATTATTCCAAAACTTGGTGTCGTTTTGTTTATTTACTCCTTTTCATCGTTCTCATTTATTAAAAAGAAATATACCGCTATTTTATTACCGTTTACATGTGATTCTGTTAATTTTCCATAATTTACCCAATAGCTTAATAAGTCTTGGACATTATAATTAGCATTACTATGTTTGCTCAGAAGTATAGTTTTATCATCATTATCTGCTTTAGTTTCGCTGACATAAGCATGATAGTTTGTCCTTTTAAAAATCATCCGGGTAAAAAGGTTTTGATGTTATACAGCTCTCAGGTAATTTGCAAAGCACCTCTAAAGCTCACTCTTTTTTTTTCGGGTCCCGTTTGGGGACGAAAGACGATCCTAAATTCACCACTATTTGTTCTTCTACTGTGGGGGCGACAGATCAAGAGCCTAATTACGTAAGTTCAGGAGCCCCATTACGCAAGTTGATGCTCCTAATTTGTACCACACGCCACTTCTAATTAGTCTCTTTAATGTACTGCATAAATTCTCTGAATGAGCGTCGCTAATGTGAATAGTACCAAAGGACAAAAAACAATTTAAAAATGTTACATACCATGATAGCGACACAGAAGGAGAAGGGAGGTGGACAAATCAATTGTTATTCTGTCTGGGAAACGTAAGGGTGGGCGCCGTATTTCTCAACAGAATCTAATGGACTATTGAGAGGAAAGCAATCTTTTGGAATATACCTGCTGGTATTCAGTATTTGTTTCCCTGTTTAATAATTTCTAACAATGTATTCTAAAAACGAAAGACTCCCCACCTTAAAGCCAGTCAGTTTCAGCTTATTATGAAATTTATAATTTTATCCCATTGATTGGAAAAATAAGATTGTTCTGTTGTTATTTCTTGGTCAAATAAGAACATCCCAACCAAAAGGAGAGTAAACGTAGACTTTCAAAAGATATTTCTTAACAAACCTACTGCTACCTTGTTGTTGAATAGAACAATTAACCAGATCAATTGCATAGGTATTTCAAAATAATTGCATAGGCGACGTTGCAGTTGCTCATTTCCCGTCGAGCTTTAAGTGCTGTGAACTTCAGTTCATTACTGTGCCAGTGGAAAGGATCAATGACGTTGATCTAATAAAGAAAAAAAATTTTTATAAAAAATAACAAATTACATTGTTTTAATTTTTGCTATACGTCAAATACTCTCTCTCTCTCTCTCTCTCTCTCTCTCTCTCTCTCTCTCTCTCTCTCTCTCTCTCTCTCTCTCTCTCTCTTCAATGATTATTAGCAAATTTACGATGAACATTCGTCTGTAATGAATATACAGAAGAATATTCATCTCTCTCTCTCTCTCTCTCTCTCTCTCTCTCTCTCTCTCTCTCTTCTTTCAGTGATTATTAGCAAAGTTACGATGAATATTCTTCTGTAATGAATGTAATACACTGACAGGGTGGAAAATTTCTGCGTAATTCCTGCATACTTTCCAGTCTTCCCTATCTGCTTATCGGTGGGGCTAATAGTTTCCGACCTGAAAAAAAAAAACTCCGTCCCTATAAAAAATAAAAATGACTAACGAAAAAAAAATTAAAATTATATTAAGTATATTCATCGTTTTCAGATCATTTGATCCGAAGAAGAAGTTAGCAATGTTTTATAAGTTGAAGAAAATAATTTCAAGTTAGAGGTTCCTAAGACTGACCAGAAAAGTTTAAAACTACACCATTTTACACTTAAGCCATGAGTTCACAAAGCTAATGACGGGACTCTATAAGGGCTTAATCATTTTAAGGTAACCTATCATTGAGTTGCTTATCTTATAAATCTACCTTAAAGCAAACGTAGATATATATGAAGTCTGCCTTCATAGCAAATGTCTTCTAACATTAAGTGATATCTAAGGGATGGTAAGTTTTCAGTTTTTCATTCATCAAATTCATGAATGTCCCAAGACCAGACGATGTCATATCAGAGCACTGAATCATGAAATGCATTAAATGACTGAAAAATTTCTGTGCAAGTATTTCTTGAATAAAGTCCATTATAGAAATATGAACATTAAGCTATTTATGCTGATATCATTTGAAAATAAATTTTTCCTTTCCAAAAAGACGTTCTTTTAATTATCCTAACAAATATATGTGAGACACTTGCAAAATTAACATATTCACTTATGTTTACACACACACACACACACACACACACAGACACAGACACAGACACACACACACACACACACACACACACACACACACACACA
Organism: Macrobrachium rosenbergii; assembly: GCF_040412425.1. Taxonomy (NCBI): domain Eukaryota; kingdom Metazoa; phylum Arthropoda; class Malacostraca; order Decapoda; family Palaemonidae; genus Macrobrachium; species Macrobrachium rosenbergii. The sequence continues at coordinate 49,844,590 of NC_089794.1, read as the reverse complement.
CATATATATATATATATATATATATATATATATATATATATATATATATATATATATATATATATATATATATATATATATATATATATATATATATATATATATATATATATATATATATATATATATATATATATATATATATATATATATATATATATATATATATATATATATATTTATTTATTTATTTGTATCGCTGTATCACTTTTTTCTTAACAATTCAGAAATTTCCTGTTTAACTAGGGGTACAGGGTATAGCAGTAGTACAATAGTATAGGGAGTGATAGGAGATTTTTAGGGAGTGTTTCTGCTCCCCCCTACTTAACGAGACGCCTGGGAAAACACCTGAGAAGGATAATGACTGTTCCCTTCTAGCTCAGCCCCAACCCTTTTGTATCTTTAATTACTGGCGAAGATTTTCTCTCATTAATCTGCAGGTAAACGCGATCAGGTCATCGCCTAACAGTCATGCCTGTGGCACATTTTCCTACCATAAAAAGGGCCAGGCGATACAAGTTGTCAGTTAGGCTGCTTGTGTCCGCCGAAGGCTCTGTTCATCTGAGGATCGAGCCGTGAGCCAGCAGGCACTCATTTCTTATACACTCAGGGAACTTTGACCTTTGAACCAGACGTCGTCACGAGATAGTTAAGGTCTACCTCACCTGGAGAGTCTTCTAATCTTCTATCCAAGCATCACAAAGAAGCAGAGCACAGTACATCCTGTGATTCAAGAGTTAGTTCTAAGCCAGTGTAACTTTTTCTCTAACTCAATATCTCTCTCTCACAATTCATGATTTAATCCAGTCCCTGTTCCTTTGACTTTGCAATAGAGTATTTATCAGTGGCAGTGTGTGTCTCTTTCTAGAAGTGCATAGAGTAACGCCATTCCCTTGTTAGAAGTGATCAATGTAATGCAATCTGTTTTATTTGTGTAATAACTCATTCTAAGAGATTTTTTATATTATTATTAGTCTCATCTGGAATTATGACACTTCCAGGAGGAATGTCAGTGTCACTTGCCAAGATGTTTCTCCTGTGTTTCCTGATTTGCCAAGAGAAGTGCTGATATAATTGTATATGGTCCATTTATGTACACATTGGAGTCACTGAATATACTAACTCCCAGTTCATTGATTCATCATTTTAATTTTAGTGAGATCTGTTACCTTTAATTTACCAGTGTGCTTATGTAAACAAAGTAAGAATTCTCACTTGGCGACCTACCATTGATTAATTGTTCTTTCTTTTCTCTTTTACAATATTTCGAGGGTTTTATTGCAAGGTCCCCCTTAATCACAGTAAAGTAAACTCCAGCGCCTCTCGAAATACATAATAATATATATATGTGTATGTATGTATATATGTATATGTATATATATATATATATATATATATATATATATATATATATATATATATATATATATATATATATATATATATATATATATATATATATATATATATATATATATATATATATATATTTATATATATATATATATTTTTTTATAAATTTTCTGTTGTTCACCCTGTCTGCATTAGTAAATAAGAATATTATTCTAACAAGGAGAGAAAGACGTCTCTGTCTATGCTAAAGCCTCACTAGCTACAAGTTAACTTACCCGGCAAGTAAGTGTTGACACTAGGATAGTTTGGCGGGAAAGTATTTGCAGCCAGTAACCATCAAGATGTCCAGTGACATGGATGCAGCAATTGATGCTACAGTTGTTGTTTTGGCAAAGGAATTAGAAATAATTGTGAGTAACAAAAGGAAGAAAAAAAGCGTACAATATGGGTGAGAAGTGGCTTCAGCGGAAAGTTTAAGAGGCTCCAGTACACCACTTACTGAATTTGCTACTGAAGATCCTACAGAATATAAAGACATATGCGCATGGATGTGCAGACGTTTGAGAACTGCTATATTTGGTGGAGCCTCACATATCTACAAAGGACACACCGATGAGAAATGCCGTCCCAACAAGGATTAAAATTGAAATAACCTTGCGTTATTTGGCAAGTGGGGATAGTCTTGCATCACATAATTCTTCAGGTGCCGGCCTCCACTATTTCAAAGTTTTGCCTTAAGTACTGCAGACAATCATTGATGTACTGAACAACTACAGGCAATACACAACACCTACACGTTGTTTATTTCTACAAACTTGTATATTTATATATGTAGTTATCACGCATAAATCACAAAATTTTTAGAATAAAAAGAAAATAGTGTTATGAACAAGTTTTTATTGGTTTAAATTTCAATAGAGAATATAAGGACAAAGCAATGTAATATAAACCATTATAGTTCTTATAAAACAACACTCTCAATGGAAAATTGTGATTCATTACTCATAGGGCCTACATTTTTATATACGGTGATAAAAGATTGCGCCATTGATGTTGTGTTTTCTGACAGAGAGACAAGTCGCTCATGTGTTATTAAAGACCAGGAAGGCATATATAGGTTGGTATATGTCATCCAATCCTGCTCAACTTCTCTTTGATTTTCAATTTTCATTTTTTTTTTTTAAATTCTTAAAATTCAACGTTCTGCCTTCCTTCACCCTCTCTGCATTAGTAAATTAGATATATTATTCTAACAAGGAGAGAAAATTTGGACTCCACTTTTCGCACATGCTTGCGTTCGGGAAGGTCGGGACTGTGACAACTGTCCAGCAAGCGGCAACTTGGCGTTGCACGTGGACAGTTGGGCTGCTAGTTGGTCGTGAGGCAGAGATATCCTGGCTGGGTGTTTTTGACAAGTTGAAATAACGTCAGACTTTAGCTTCACAGGAATAGTTTTTCAAAAATAACGTCTTTAGGAATAGTTAGGCTTAAACCCATGGGGAGGGTCTTACCAAGTAACCTCTAGTAAAGGTGGTCTTAAGCTTCCTTTTTCCATGTTCTATGTATCAGAGATGTTTTGTCAAAATTTCAGACTGCCGGAGGCATACTGACTTTACAGCCGCCCTGGTTTGACCCCAAGAAGACGTCAGAGAGAGAAACCTACCACTGAGCGAGACACACATGTTGTGTGTAACTAAATCTTTGTGCTTGCCGTCTTACTGTTTCATTGGTACTAGTGAGACGAATCGGCCAGTTTCAAGACTTCTGATCGTCAGTTGCATGTGCAAGCGACCCATGTCAATGGTAAGTTTGAAATTTGCAAATTTCCGTCGACTTGCTAGTATCTCTTCCTGATTTCAATTTTTCTTTGTTTTCACCACTTCACCACCATCTACAAGAACCTGGAATAACCAATTTACTTTTATGAAGTCTAGTGTAAGAATAATTAATATTGCTTAGCGACTGTGTAAACTATTCCCGTGCAGTAATTACGGAAAATTAAGTAAGTAAATTTCAGGCAGTCTTGTGTCTCGATCCCATTGTTTGGAAGAGAAATAGCCTTTACCAATACTAAATTGTGTATGATATATAGTAGTACAGACATCCGTTGTGTTATAACTTTCCTTGAAGCATGGGGAAACTTGACTGTGTCCGACGTGGACAAAACTTCATGTAATTTCCTCGCTATAACTGCACATTCTTTCTTTGTCGGGACCAATTGGGAATTAAGGGGTTTGATGTAATCCATTTTTGCAGAGTAATCTGTTATCCCATATATTGTTTTTCCCCGACTGGTGACCTTATTTAATTAAGTAATTGTCTGTCTTTGAGGTTAACTGTAACTATAATTGACAGGTTAAATGTGCCCTTGGTGATGCAGGGCCCCATAAATTGCATTAATTAATTAATAAACTCATCAGCCAAGCCCCACACATAACAATATATATATATATATATATATATATATATATATATATATATATATATATATATATATATATATATATATATATATATATATATATATATATATATATATATATATAATAAGATAATTGGATAATATACAATAAAAAATACTGAGTTCCTTTAAACGTATTGAAGTTAGTTCACGAGCTTACCTAATACTTTCACATCGAGTAGTGTTAAGGTCCCACGTTCATCACTTTGGGAGAGCTGCTGATATCTCCTGTCTCTTGTTTCAGGGGATAAATATTAGACGCAAGACGCACGAGGGTCGTAAGAGATTACCGAATGTGTGCTAATTAATTGGTAGGCTTAACTGCTCTTGCACTTAGGATGGTTGGCTGCATTGGGTAATGAGCCTCGTTTAGGACGTACTAACCTTCAGACTTTAATCAGTTTCTAATGACTTTCTCATTAGTGTGAACTACATAGAATTTATCCTCTCTCTCTCTCTCTCTCTCTCTCTCTCTCTCTCTCTCTCTCTCTCTCTCTCTCAAGTCCTAATTATTTCAATATTCACTTTCAAATTGTTAAAACTTATGTTACGTTTCTTAATAAGAAAGCTTTCATCTTTTACTTATTTGAAACGTCTGTCCAATAAGAACTTCCATTTAATATCAGGAAAGAAGAATGATTAGCCAAGGAAATGCCCCAAAAATCTTGTATGTACATATTTTGTGTAAAATAAAAATGAAGATTCTTTTGTAAACTTAATTTTACAGCACCCATTCCGATGCGCCCTCTGTTATATTTAGATACATGGAGCCGAGTTCGGTCCTAATTTGGCTGCTCATTCTTATTAATTGTGGGTTTCAAAACGCTCGTTCTCTTACATTTGTCGCATTAAGTCAGGACTTCCAGAATGTTCATATGTAAGCCATTTACAAAACTTGAGTAGATTCTTGTGCTATTCTTATTTACAAAAATTTGTCTCAGATTAACTCATTCTGTAGCAGTACCTGGTCAGTCACACACAAAGAAACACAAACACAAACAAACAAACAAACAAACACACACACACACACACACACACACACACACACACACACACACACACACATATATATATATATATATATATATATATATATATATATATATATATATATATATATATATATATATATATATATATATATATATATATATATATATACGCTGAAAATGTCGTTTAATGTCCAATTCCTCGGCCTCGTAAATAATACTGAAAGAAAAAAAAAAAAAAAAAACTATAACTGATAGGTGGCTTGTCACTAGGGAGATTCGATCCACACACAACCCACTGGTAAAAGTACTCGTCACTGAAGTCACAGGCTGTCGCTGTCGGTGGATCCAATTTGCCAGGTGACGAACCACCTAGAATTTCCCTTCGGTATTATTTTCGAGGTAGAGCGAATTAGATGTTAAACGACATTTGTAGTTTAATTACATTTAGAGAATATCTCTTCAAGAGCTTTCTTCCCAGTTTAAAAACTCTCACACAGCTGAGGAAGAAAAATAACATGAATTTAAGGAAATAAAAGAAATTCAAAGAAACCATTATTTTCCCCCTCTTGCCAGCCTTCCAAATCGCTCGAGGATGGAAGCTCAGTCAGAAGACAAGAGGGGAAATGCTGACGCAAGAGAAAAGTTGGATGGAACTTCTCTACGAATTTCATATCACTAAAACTGATAACCAAACATCACTCTGTTTACGAATTATTCTCAGACTGTGGTGTCATTTTATCTGTTATCTTTGCCATGATAAATTCAACAAGAAAATGCAATACTAAATTTTGTGGAACATAAGTGAATTATTAATTAGGTTATAATTATTACACGGAACCGAATGACGTTTGTCTACACTTTTGAATAGGCTTAATACCGCTAAATCAAAAGTTAAATTGACTACAAGGAAAACAATTAGACGTTTTTTATATCATTAGTTACGCTACGACCTAGAAATTATAAGGAAAATATGTCTCTATTTCAGCTTCTTCCGTTCACTGTTCAATTACTGTCTGCTTAGTTAGTCGGTCATTGAGCTAAAAAAAAGTCGCCTAACCCATAAAAAAATAGTATCAAGCTAAAACTTGGTCAGATTGACCAGATATTTGTATAAAATAGCCAGAAAAAAAGCCCCACGATAATGTTATGGGGAAACCTGATTATTGACCCCTAATGCAAAATGGCGGCAGCTGCCATAAGGGAAAAATCTGATGACGCCCAAAATGGATTGTGCTCATAATTATGAAATAAAATTTAATGCTGATTCTTTTCCATCTCAACAAACACGTCCTTAAAGTAAAGTTATTTTGAGTTATATCAAATAGGTTTTGTGTGTTGTGAAAAGATATGAACATTAATGAAGGTAAACGATGGAAATACCGTGAAACCATTCTACTTTAGTGTTGGGCAAAACATGAAACAAGGCATAGAACTTTCTGTAAATATATAAAACAACATATTTTTTGGTCAAGTAAATGACACATCAAAAAGAAGGCTATTCAAAAATGCTGCAAATGTTTCTGTCCTCCTCCTCCTCATCAGAGTCGTTGCTTGAGGTCCATTCAGTGCTTTTCAGTGCCTGAAAATATGTTGAAAACTATAAGAATTTACTGCTCATGTTTATGCCCTAAAGCCACTAATGGACATAAACAGCTCTTGCGTTTTATACAAGCATTTGCCAGATTTTTTTTATCCATTGCCTGATGAATTAGTGTCTTCAGTTTGTTGCAAATAGTTCTTCAAATCTTCCATGTTTCTTTCTCCACTAACTCTGGTCAATGTTGCCAAACTTTTTTGATGAACTACAACTGCGGCGTTCGCCTCTGGAAATCCACTCTTACACAACACACGTTTTGAGGAATCCTTCATCTCGCTTTGAGCTGCCATCTGAAAGAAAAATAAAACAGTTAGTCACAAATTATGATGAAAGTACCAAAGAAAAACCTCTTTAACAGCATTCACTTTGAAATAGTCAATTTATGGACATGATTATTGAGATGAAAATGGATCGCAATTAAATTACCTGCATTTTGGGTGCCACAAAATTTTGACTGCATGACAGCTGCCGCCATTTTGAATTGGGGTAAAAATGAGGTTCCCCATGAAGATATCAAGGGGCTTTTTTTTTGGAGTGACTGCATGCAGGTCTTTGGTTCATCTGACCAAGTTTTAGATTGATACTATTTTTTTTTCTGGGTCATACCCTTAAACGACCGGACTAATTTCCATTAAAGGAACCAAAGTGCTTTTATTCAATTGATCATTTAGAGAGGAATGGGGAAAAATTATAAAGTGGTTGAAAGAGTGAAAATGAAAGATTTTCGATGCTGAGGTAATAAGGTAAGTATACCTTAGTTTTACAGTAACTGAAAGTTAGGAACAAAGAGATAGAAGCAGGGAGAGTCAAAATATAAGAAGAATGTGTGGTGTAGGTAATGTAAAGGAGACGGCTAAGGAAGCTCGTTTGAGATACTATGGCCATGTAATAAGAAGGAGGAGGTGGAACCAATCAAGAGAGCTAAGAACATGCCAGTGATGGGGAGGAGTAGTGTGGGGCATCAGCGGATCAGATGGATGGATGTGGTGAGCAGGGATATGGGTGAAGTGGGACTGGGGGAAGAAGATGCTAGGAATAGAAATAGATGGAGAAAGTTGACTCGAGCGGCTGCTATACAGTGGGACTAATAAGGTCGAAAGAAGAAGAAGAAAAAGATAGAAGCAGATAGAAAGTTATTGAATCGTGCAGGTACTCAGGAGTACAGAAAATGGATGACATTACCATGAAAGAAGAGGTGAAGGCATCAGAAGCTCTGCAGAACGTTGGAAGACAAGAGTACTGTCTATGGAAATTCTAGTATGATTGTATGTGCAGTATGGATGTTAATGTGAAATAGAAAATACAATGGTAAGTAACTGTGGTATGAGGAGTATGCAGAGCATATGTAGAATAAGAAGGTAAATGTGACGTATGAAAAGGAAACAGCAGAAAGGTCCTTATAGGTTCCATTTCATAGTGAAACATCATCAAGACTAACAGTGTTCGTAAAGGGATAAATTTTAACCATATCAAGTTCCTATGATATTCAGCAATATGGAAAAATGGTTATCATTATAAACAGTGAACGAATAGAAATAAGTGATTCGTATCGGTGCTTTGGAGTTAACATAACTGATGACAGCTGGGTGAACGAAGAGATTCGGAAGATTACTGGCAGGGAAGACGAGGAAGATGGTTTAATGTCTGTCAGTGATTTAAAAAAAAAAAGGAAGGAAGAATTTCTTTTGAACCGATATTTAGATAGCTTAAAAGTATCTTTGAGCTAACTCTCCTTTAAAGAAGTAGGTGTTAAATATGAATGAGAAAGAAAAATAGAAACTCTTAGTCTGTTGAATGGAAGCGAAATGTGCAGACAGGAAGAGCACAATATGAATATAGGCGAAACGGTCCAGACGTCTTTCTGGCTCGACTGTACAGATAGAAGACAGTAGGTTTATGCGAAGTATGGATAGACAGGGAAATCTGGTAAGAGAGAGTGAGAAAGCAATCTGAGAAAGCTTTGGCAGGATGGAATGGAAGAATCAATAGAATTCAAGAGTTTTTTAAAAAGAAAAACTGCATGGACTACATTGCATAACCACTAGAGTGGATTTTTCTCAATTATTATTATTATTATTATTATTATTATTATTATTATTATTATTATTATTATTATTATTACTACACAGATAATGGAATTCTACTCCTTTTTTTTACCATAGAGGTTGGTTATGAGATCTATCCATTATTACGTCGTCCGTAAATTTCTAAATTTTAAAATAGCTCATTTTAGTTTTCTGTAAAAGAAAACTACTAAAATGGCTATTTGTCTGTCGGTCTGCACTTTTTCTGTCTGCATTTTCTCTGTCATCCCTCAAATTTTAGAAACCATTGAGCCCAGAAGGCTGCAAATTGGTATGTTAATCATCCATCCTCCAATCATCAAACATACCAAATTGCTGCCCTCTAGCTTCAGTAGTTTTTATTTTATTTAAGGTTAAAGTTAGCCATAATCGTGCGTCTGGCACTGCAACAACACAGGCCACCACGGCCGGCTGAGAGTTTTATGGGCCGTGGTTGAGAGTTTCATAGAGCATTATACGCTGTACAGAAAACTTGACTGTGCCGAAGAAAATTCGCCGCATGTTTTACTTGTTTGTTTTCTGTTTAATTAAGATATCATTTCATTAATGAAAACAATTATTATATATTTATATTATATAAATATATAATATATATATATATATATATATATATATATATATATATATATATATATATATATATTATTGTTTTCATAATGCAAATATAAAAATTTCCATTATGAGTTGTAAACTACATCAAAATTTCTCTATATAATGATTAAGAAAATAATTTGAACCATAATACAATATATAAACACGATAAATATGCTTTATTCAACATATACAATATATATAATTTCTATATATCGGATCTTATATATTGGTTTGATATCAGTCTTTCATAAATTCTTAAAGGAATAAAATAGCCTTTATAGTATATTTATATATATATATATATATATATATATATATATATATATATATATATATATATATATATATATATATATATATATATATATATATATATATATATATATATATATATATATATATATATATATATATACATATATATATATATATATATATATATATATATATATATATATATATATATATATATATATATATATATATATATATGTATATATATATATATATATATATATATATATATATTGTTTTCATATATATGCAAATGATAAAAATATTATATATATATAGTTATAAATATATGTCAATATATATTACTCTATAGGTAATGATTAATAAAATAATTTGAATATAACGTACAATATATATATATACGACTAAATATATTTTTATTCAATATATATATTTTCTTTATATATGACAATGTATATATGACGTCATTTCTATATCTCGGATCTTCATATATTGGTTTGATATCAGTTTTATATATAATTCTTGCATAGGAATAAAAATAGCCTTTACTCGGTTTTGCCAACAATATTTATATATATATATATATATATATATATATATATATATATATATATATATATATATATATATATATATATATATATATATATATATATATATATATATATATATATATATATATATATATATATATATATATATATATATATATATATATATATATATATATATATATATTTATATTGCCAACAATATTTGTATATATATATATATATATATATATATATATATATATATATATATATAATATATTATAAATATTGTTGGCAAACCGAGTAAAGGCTATTTTTATTCCTTTGCAAGAATTTCCTGAAAGACTGATATCAAACCAATATATGAAGATCCGAGATATGAGAAATGACGTCACGACATTGTCACGAAAGAAAAGCATATATTGAACAAAGCATATTTAGTAGTGTTTATTACGATATTGTACGTTATGGCTCAACTTATTTTCTTAATCATTACCTATAGAGAAATTTTGACATATAGTTTACAATGATCTTTATGGAAAAAAGTATTTCTGTTACAGTGAGTTTATGAAATGCTGTTATTAATGCACCTTGCCATTCCAACCTGACTACTGCAGCCATTTCGTCATGAAATATTCCCTCACTCCCAGAATTTATTGTCTACTTTCCTTTCGTTAGGTTTTCTTCTCTCATGATCCTAGATATGTACAACTGGTCGTTAATTATTTTATTTACTAAATTTCTGCCAATGGACAGCTAATATGACATTCATGAAGACTGTCATAGGTAATGGTTACTTTAAATATATTCTAATTTTTCAATTTACGTTTATTTATGGTTTATTATTTACTTCCAGCTTTGCTACCATTCAGTGAATAATTATTGGCAATTATTATATATTCTGTCTTAATAGAATTGGTAACCCAGTTTAATAAGTTCACAAAAAAAAAAAATCAACCATGAACTAACATTTAGATTATATGTTTTATATTAAACTGTAAATGGGAGTGGAATGGTCAAAAGATCAAATGTGAGTAACAACTTAGATTCTTTTTCATCTCTCAACAAATCACTTTAAAATCCTTCATTTTATTGTTAGCTACGTTTCGTTTATGAACACAGTATTTGATCAGTATATTAATTAGCGCGTTCATGAGAAATAACATTGTAAAAGAAAAATAAAAAAATATTATTACAGGATGCAGGATTGCAGCTCTCTCTCTCTCTCTCTCTCTCTCTCTCTCTCTCTCTCTCTCTCTCCCGTGTGCAAAATTGTTTGATTGAGAATATCTGCTTTAAATATTAATATAAAAAACCTAAAGAAGAGAACAATAAAATCATTTTAGCTTGTATTCTAATGGGGGGAAGTAATCAGTAAATGAATGTACAAATCCTTGTTAAATGCTTGTAACACTTTACAGTTATTTACGTGCCAAGGATTTTGTATTCACGGCCAGTATTTATCCGATACGTCTGTTTGTATGTCTGTGTGTATTCCAGTCGCTATGCCTATTTGCTACGTTGCTTATCTGAACATTAACATTCTCACACCCCGCAATGGAAGAGTGCTGTCCTTGCACCTCACGTGGTGCACTGTATATACTCGGTGGTTATGCAGCCCCTGTAGAACAGTCTTAAAGTCCTCTCACTTTCGCTGGGGCCGTGGTTCTTTTCATTACAATATTATTTAGGAAGAACTTCACCGAACAAAACGGCGTCTAGAAAGCGATGAGTTTGTATTGTAGTTCCTTAATCTCTCGAATGGGCTTTTTTGTAGCAGCAGGTAAAGTATACAGCAGCTGTCCAAAGTCTATTTATTCCTTGACGTTTCTTTAGAGCTTTCTGCCATTTTTCAAAAGGCGAATGAAGCCAGGGGTGCAACTACGCCCTATTCATACCCGCTAGAAGCGGAATGACTCATCTAGGAGAGTCTAGCTTACTGACGTAGGCGCTGATTGGCTAGCACTAGGTCCTGGGAGTTCTGGTCACAGGGCACGCTACCTGAAGTAATGGGAGGATGAAATGTTATCCCAGGGGCGCGCCTTGCCCGTCTCGTGACGGTGGTGCGGAGAACAAGGGTCTCCTGGGTTACGTTCAGCGACGTTTTCCATCGGAGGATTGCGAGGTCCTCCTTATGTTATTATTATTATTATTATTATTATTATTATTATTATTATTATTATCATCATCGAGCAATTCCATTTTTATCCTAAACTTTCATTAGTATAACCATTCACTGTTAAGTCTTCCAGAAATTTCTATAAAATTCCTCATTTTTGGTGCCTGTTTTATCAAGTACAGAAATTTACATTTATTTGCAAACATTCACCTAAAGAGTAAGGAACGTACTCATATATGAAAGACAATGATACACACACATATATATATTTATATTTATACACAGGTGGTTCTTATGACACACATTTATTACTTTACACAAGACACAGGACATATAAAACACAAACTAGTTGTATAGGCTCTTTCTCAAAGGGAAGTGCGTGAAACACGTGGGTATAAAAATAGTTATATTTTCATAACACAAGATCAAGGGAAATAATGAAACACGTTAAATTGCTATATGCCAGGAACACGAACCAAGGAAAATTCTATACGATATACGATATTAGGATAGGTTACAAATCTAATGCTGGAATTTGGGAATGAATTACTCTGTATATAGGCGTTACTTGTGACTCAGAGGAAAGAAGCAGTGAACATGGGCCGGGATTGAACCAAGAAGCATCAGGAATACAAAGTTATAGTTAATAAATATAATGATATATATCATTCGTCTTCTGCCAGAGATACGTGGTTGCGTCGACAAAGGGCCTCCCTCACCAAGGTATTGTTTATAAGGACGCCCTTGGGATGATGAAAAGGCCGCCGTTGAGTATTAGCTCGCTTTTGGGGACTTGCAATCCCCGCTTGCAGTCTTTTTCGGGACACGGAGCAGAGGGCCTGTCATAGCGTTTCTTGATACTGTGTGTGAAAGAGCTGTCATCGCCCTGACCTTTTATTGCTTCTGGACAGGGTAGGGAGGCGACTGAAGGTCGGCTATATCAAAGAAAACTGCTTCCTCTCTACCAAAGAAAACGGTGCAAAGCCATTTGTGATTATATCTCTTTTTTAAGCCAGTATCCACTACCTCTCACTGGTTCAAAATATATCTATCGGCCGAGCAAAGCAGAAAGGCGGGCGCTTTATATATTTTATAATCTTTACAATATATATATATATATATATATATATATATATATATATATATATATATATATATATATATATATATATATATATATATATATATATATATATATATATATATCATTGTCACATATGCCGGGCGATGCGTTTATAAACGTGAAAACGCTTGGTACTGAACTTCTGCCTGTCATTTTCCTATAGGATTCCCTTGTACACTGAAGTCACGTGCATCTACTGTGATTTTTAAGTGTGTGTGTATGTATATATATATATATATATATATATATATATATATATATATATATATATATATATATATATATATATATATATATATATATATAATGTAAATATTCTTGGCATGTGTTTCAATCAGAATATTGAACGAATAAGGGTTATTCATCTTCCTCTGCAAACATTTCCTGAAAGGCTTGCATTCCACTATATGAAGAGCCATGATATTACAAATGCTGCTTTTGCCGTGACAGAGGCATCAAATGACGTCATGACATTGTCACGAAGGTAAAACATGAGTTTAAGCGAAATGTCACTGTAGTCAGATTTGCCTATTATGATTTCGCATGCTATTGCTCCGCTTGTTCCCTTAATAATTAGATAAGAGTTAGATATTCAGTTTACGGTCATCTATATAGAAACACTATTTCTCTCTATAATACTGAGAGAATAAAATTATTTTATTCGTGCAAAATCGTAAAGGCATTCTCGAAATCATTCTTAATGACATATTTTATTTTTTTTATGCAAGCTCTTGTCAGATTTCCGCTAGAAGGCAAAAAGATTCCCAGTTATTTTGATACTGAACTTGATATGAGATATAATCCTCTGTACTATGTTAGTTATATAAATTTATCATCTTTAGTATATGAAATATAATCCAATTTGAATATCCTAAAAGAGTGAAAATCCGTGCGTTTATTTCAGAAAAGGACATAATGAATGGCTGTTAGGGTGCAACTATCATTATTTAATCGAGTGGCAGTAAACCTTTCAAAGTAGCCTAACTCAAAGCGATTTTATCTCCCTTTTTGTATTATGAAATTCATGTATTATGATATTTATGAAATGTTACCTGTGTCTAAAAAATTTGCCTAAGATCGACTTCTGATGTAAAAATAAGCTACTTTTGACTCTATTTCACGCAGCTTGTAATTCCCTACTTTTTCCATAAGGGGTTTCACATTAAATCCATTCTTCAGAAAATAATGGAGAACAGCAAAATATGCATTTGATCATCTATATGACTTTGTTAGAAAATAAAAAGATGAAAAGAAAAAAAAAATATTGTTGCCTTGGCTACAAAGTTTCTCAAAACTGTTTCAGTTTAACGACTTGGCCCTTTGGTCGGTATCCTAACCCTATTCGGATAACTGTAAAAGCTGTAAAACATGAAATATTGTTATTTAGGTAATTTCTAGTAAAATGGACGTTTTTTATAATAATAATAATAATAATAATAATAATAATAATAATAATAATAATAGGTCTTATTAGGATGGCTGTAATAATTTAATAAGTGTCTTTTCTAATGATTCGCTTTTCAGGCTTGTTAGTCCTAACAATTCCATGTTGGAGGACGTGCGGAAAAAGTCTTTTATTAAAATCAGAAATCGTTTGTCTGGGTTCAGGTTATGTAAACCGTCGACATGTTTGAGAAGCTCGTTGGTTGTTCAGTTACTATTGATTTCTGATTGAATGTTTGACAAATAAAAAGACTTCCAATATTCCCGTGAGTCAACTAAATGAGATGACTCAGTTGCCACAAATAGTGACTGGATATCCAACTCGATTAATCAGTCAAGCAGAATTGAGAATGTTTAAGAGGTCTACTCCTTCATAAAACAAAATGGGTAACCTAACATCAGGTGCCGTAAAATGATGAAAGAATATTGGTTGTCGTGAGTCAACTAAATATCTCAAATAGTGACTGGATATCAACTCGATTAATCAGTATGAGAATGAAGATGAAGGGAAATGGGCATATAAAATGATGAAAGGAAGTCTTCTAATATCTCATATATATATATATATATATATATATATATATATATATATATATATATATATATATATATATATATATATATATATATATATACATATAGCATTAAATAATGCTTTGTGTGTGATGTAATCCTTTTTTTGAGATTTCTCCTTAGTTCAAGCATTTGTGTTTATAATCCTATATTTCTTTTCATTCATCACCATCATCATTATCTGCTTTATCCTGTTTTCTTAACTTATCGTCTAAATTATAAATATACAATTATGTTTATCCCAGTTAATCAGATCAGCTCTGAAATGGCTTGGCAAACCCTTTCAGGTGTAATTACCCTTATTGCATAACCTTCTTTTATAACCTTCATATTCTCTGGTAATATATTTATAGGACCTGAAAAAACTTGGAAAGATGGAGATCGTCCTCCTCTCACCCATCAGGAAGTGTCCATGACAAAGAGCTCTAGTTTCCCGATACAGGGTAAAAACCTAATCCTATTGGGAAACCATCTACCCTCATGAATTGCTCATAATATAAAGGCGATTTCATAATTTAGAAGGGTGCAATAATTTTATGCATCGGCCAACGTTTTCTCAATTAAAATCGTTCTGATTTTAGTATTAACAGATTGCATAAGTAAGTTTATTTCTAAAATTATTTTCTTTCCTAAACTGATGCCTATGTGTACGTTTGTACATGTTTTGCAGTTGGTGCTTGCAATACACTGATTTCGTATCGTTGGTTTTAGCATTCTACAACTGTTTTTTTTATTTTTTGTATATTGAGAGAATAGTTGCGTTATTTACCTTACTCAGTTCTTTTTGTTTGCTTTTGCAAAGATTTTTGAGTCTGAAAGTAAAGTTAAAACGTAAATGCGCAGTGATTAGAGAATTTATAAGCCAGTGAAAAACATATAATTATATTACCTGATTATTATAATAGGTAATAAAATGAAAAATCTTGTCTAAAGGCTAAGTTTATGTAAAACAAAATAAAGGCTGATTTTTTAAAAATAAAGTATATCGACTCCAGAAAGGTATAAAAATTTTAATCTTATTTTCAGGCCTATATTATATGAGTTTTATTATAAATAGTCACACCTGTGCCAATAATTGCTTGAACTGGTCATCTCTCAGTGTTGTTATATTGTCCAGTCATAAACCCATAGCTGCATCTATCTATCTATCTATCTATCTATCTATATATCTATCTATCTATCTATCTATCTATCTATCTATCTATCTATCTATCTATCATCTTACCTTTCTGTCTAATTATCTATCTATCTAGAAATATAGTATGACTTTCATTCTATTTGTTACTTATATCCATGCTCTTTTCATTTCCCTCTAATTAATCTAATTAATCGTCCATTTTACCAATCAAGGACCATGATTTTTGTCTATATCCCACTTTTCTCTCCTATAAAAACAAGCAAACAACACACCTGAAGGTTTAAGGTAAACTTCTTCCTTCCACTGCTTCCCTTTTTGTTGTTTCCCGCCCACCACGCCTTTCTACCTCTAATCCTTTTTCCTATTTTGATTTTCTAATTTTTTTTTCGGAAGATATGTCTCCCTGGGACTCTGTTTAACATTCACAGGATTCTGACTTCAAGATTTTTCTACCAGCTATGCGTACTTTTACACTTCGTTACATCTCTCTCTCTCTCTCTCTCTCTCTCTCTCTCTCTCTCTCTCTCTCTCTCTCTCTCTCTCACACACACACACACACTCACGCACACACACACACACATACACATTCATTCCTTTTTCCCTATCTCTATCCTTCATCTTACATATAGACTTTCACATATCTCTCTCTGTCTCTCTATCTCACACACACACACACACACGCACAGACATATATGCACACATACACATGCACGCCTATAAAACAAAGAATTTAAAAATGGTTGTTATTGATTTAATTATTTTAATGGAACGAAACGCTTCAATCTATTTTATTTCGGGGAACAATAAAATTCTCCAATTGTTTGTGATGAATTCACTCCACGCTATTTCATTTCAACCAAAGGAAAAAAAAAAAACATTATTCATTTTCATATTTAACAGTTTTCATCTATTTATGATTTCACATCTTTCAGTTCTCGTGTTTTCATGTGCGTTTAATATTCGTCGCCTCACCAATTACGGATGCAATCATTTCAAATTATATTTGTTTATAGATCTGTATATGTTGTTTCCCGCTGCTTAGAATTTTCTCTTATGTTATTACTTTGATCTTTCCTGCATTAGTTGAGAGGCAACTTTGAAGTTTAGTTTCGTGATAGTGGATCTCTTATTGAATCAGAAACCTAAAGCATACAATAGGCATAAATAGAATGTCGACTTCTAGAAAGATTCAAGTATTTCAATTGAAGCCTTTAATGGATGGCGAGCAACATGAGCTTCCTGACGTCACGACATACCTCCAGTGATATCATCTACTGATATTTA
>NC_089794.1:49792041-49822041 GCF_040412425.1 Macrobrachium rosenbergii | reverse complement strand
GCATCTTCGCACCTCAGGGTACAAATATAACATAGGATTTAAATTCGACCTTCTTATTTTTCTTGTGTTCCGGGACGATGGAATTGTCAACATATATGCTTGGAAAAATATAGGACGATTTTTCTTTATCTCATAGTCTATGACATATTGCCTTTTCACTAGTATTGAGTGTCGTCGATAATGCATTTCCCTTACACTTTTTTTTTTTTTTTTTTTTTACATTCGACAGAGCACAGATTATTTAAACATTGGCAATTTGTACGTTCATCGAGATACTCTTCGTAAATATTTAACACTGACGCTTTTGCTGTTTTTATACGTAATCACAACTTTATTTTCCTAACGGTTTTACTTTCATTGCTGCGAAGAATAGCAAATTCTATTTTTCTTCAAGCAAGAAAAACTCCATAACAATTTATAGAACTTTCTGCTGTCACTTTTTGTTTCTATTCGGGATGTTTGAATAAGCAATTTCTATGTCAAGCCTTAATTCAGGGCATAAATTACGAGGTTCCCCATTTCCGCTCATTTTTGGTATGGGATGAAGCAGTTTTTTTTTTTTTTTTACGATAGTATCACACTCCATTACGTAATTAATTTATAATCAAATGAAAACTGTAATAAAGAATTTGGTTAAAAAAAATTGCTTTTTACCAACTATTTTATTACGAGGTTCTCATTTAGAATCACCCCTAAAGACGCATTTAGTTTAAATTAGCTTTTATAATTAAAGGATTCTTAATCGTATAAGCCTTAATAAATTATTCAGTTCTTTGACTATTATATGATTTTTATGAAAAAATTAATATTTATATAGATACAAAAGGAAAAATCATTCATCGTCATTCAGACATAAAATTTAAGCATGCAAAGCATTTTTGGCAACAAGTTAATATCCACTTTATTAGTTCGGAGACCCGGTCTTGTCCAGCGATGATATTGTCTTCTTGTGGCTAAGATACAAATGAAAATAAAGGTGGATTATGCATTTGTTCTAAAGATTAAATCAACGACCAGGATATCCACTGAAAATTTTTTCGATTTGCTCTGTCCTCCATTAGTTTGATTTTTGTGAGCAAAAAATAATTGTTCTTGTATTTATTACAAGAATTTGGAAATCGTGTCCCTTTACCGAACAAGATTTGCTTATCAATGACTGCGTGTAAAAGCCTGAGAGTAAAACTGAACTGATGAATGAGTATATATTCTAGAAATAATCTAGCAAATATTCAGAAATGGAATTTATGATACTAAATTTCCCGTCTACTACAAAATGTAATGCATTTTAAAAATTTGTATTATATGTTTGCACAGTTTAAATACATTAAACTCTTGGAAAATATCCTTTCCGGGAATGTTAATCCATTTTTATTTTGCAGCTCGTGGATTTAGCTCAGTTCTTTGCGAGAAATCGTAGGCGTTAATTGAATTATTAAGTCGATAATATCCTCACTTTCATTTTCACTTTCCTGTCTAACTAATCAATTGTATTACCGGTAAAATCAGCCACGACTGAAGCCATTATAATGATGTTTGTCTAATTACTCATTTGCCAATTATGATAGAGCCCATGCTGACATTAACAATAGCCCCATTTAGAATATCCAGTAATGAGAAAATAACTTCTCTTATAATTTCACGTACATGCAATTCTTCATCATTCAAATAATAAAGCGAATAAATATATATTCACATATAAACTAACAAATAAACTTTTGAAATTTAACCTTCAAGCAATAGTTTTTTAAACAACACACTATTAAGGTAATCTGAAATACGACAAAGAAAATGAAGAACATGTAGGGATGGTAGGAAAGGCAGCATAAAGAAAGTTAATGAGATTCACGGAATGATGGCATCTATATGGCAAAAATATGGTGCTTATTAGAGCAAACTACCATTCATCATGTCCATTTATAACAATGTATTTTAAATTAAATCAGTACATCCTTATTTCTTTTATAGGAAACCTCAATTTTGTTTTTAATGTCGACCGAAAATCTGAAGAGTTAGGAAGCATAAAATTAAAGTTTTCTAGTGCAGTTAATATAACATACTGCATTTAGGATATTATTAATAACATCCTGTACTTGCCTTAGTATCGAGGTAACCATTTGCGGCAAGGTGATATTAAAAGCAAAATTTTAAAAACAGTCTCTCTCTCTCTCTCTCTCTCTCTCTCTCTCTCTCTCTCTCTCTCTCTCTCTCTCTCTCTCTCTCTCTCTATATATATATATATATATATATATATATATATATATATATATATATATATATATATATATATATATATATATATATATATATATATATATATATATATATATATATATATATATATATATATATATATATATATATATATATATATATATATATATATATATATATATATATATATATATATATATATATATATATATATATATATATATATATATATATATATATATATATATATATATATATATATATATATATATATATATATATATATATATATATATATATATATATATATATATATATATATATATATATGTAGATTTATGTATTTATACATATAAGTACCAGTGGCCTTACTCATTATTCAATAACAGATTATTCCATATGCATACTGCATAAACGCCTAACTCTTCGTGAATGTTATTGGTATATATTTTATTCGAAAAATATTTATCTTGCTTAGCAAATGTTTAGATCGCCTTTTCTTTGAGGAGTTGGGGAAAAAAAATAAAGCACAAATAAAGTGAAAATGACCATTGAAACTGATCAAATTTACATCATTAATCTGGAAATTAAAAAAAAACGTCAACTTAAATCATAAATAAGGGAAAGCATTTATTCATCGCTTAAAAGGACTATATTAAAAGCAATATATTCACTGCTGAATCTATGAAAAGTGTATAAATGATAATGTTTCACTGATATTGAATAGTTCTTAAATATTATGTCTTGTTCATAATAATTTCCTAAGAGCTTTTAATGTCATTTCGTTGTCCATCACCTCCATTCAATTTGAATTTAGTCATTATGATATAACAACGTAAAATTTTGTTTTCTGCTCTTCATAATAAAAGAAAATAAAATAGTTAAGCAAAAGAAATTCATGGTGCTAGTTCTTTTTATCCCTGGGGTTTTGTCTATACCTTTTCCTCAAATCTCACTTTGAGTTTAAATCATATAGTTCACAATATTTGGTCTCCCTTTTCTGGAAAGTTTTATTCGTACGTCTGGAGCTGTGGAAAGTGAATTCATTGCATGAACATCATTTTGATAATAAATTGCGCTAATTAATAGCACAGTCCTCTTTGTAAAAGGATTTCCCTCCATTTACATCATTTTAGTATGGAATTGCTCTCATCTATATATTAGCGCAAGTGCCTTGTTATATTTAGACATTCTTCATTTATTCGATATTATTTTTACGGGAACTTTTCTGTATTAGTAATTTAAAAGCAAAGTATTTCACGGATTGCGACCAAATTCACTGTAGGCCAGTCAGTAAGGAAAAACCATTCATTGACTGCATGAATAAAAAGGGTACATTTCTATTTCAAAACAATTATTGAATAGTCGAATTCCGCATGTCAATGACAAAGGAATTTTTCTAAATTCAATCAGTCAAAGAGAAGATAGATAGATAGATAGATAGATAGATAGATAGATAGATAGATAGATAGATAGATAGATAGATAGATAGTCCAGTTCAGATCAGTTCAGTTCAACTCTATTTCCTATCTCAGACACACAGGTAGAAAAAAAAATTAGTGATATAAAATAGACTCATGTCGGAATACATACATATTTACATAAAACACTCATGATTAATTAATCTGGCATACATCTTTACAATGCATAAAAACAAATATAAAACAAACAAGAAATCACATAAAGCTTCCATAACATTCCAGTCATATTAACATTCTCAAACTTACATTAACCATTTTAGATACAAAATCAGAAGGAAACATAAAAGCCTTGACAGGCAACATAAACTATGTCATAATATAAAACATAGCTAAATAAACTAAGTACATTCATAATGAAATTTCCTCACATGCTTTCATTATTTAAAAAAAAAAAACTCTTATTAAAATAGCATCTTTATCAATGCATGATAACGAATCTATATCATAAAATGTTTTAAAAATTCCGTAGATTTCTTTTAACAAAACTGAAGATACGTGAAAAAATCATAAAATCTTTTGAATAAAATCACATGGGCTTCTTAGCAAATGCAGGGCTGACAAAATTTTAGATTTATTTATAGAATATTGCAAAGTAAAAATCTTTGCCTCTTGACAAGCATAATGGTTGCTCTCGTCATAAGAGGTTTGAATTCTTTTTTACTGTCTTACGGTAGCCAGCACCAAAACTTTTGTGTAAGTTCCTAGAGAAAGAACCACTAAACATTTCGCACTCATACATCTGCAGTTGGAATTGTTTCAACAGAAATATCTTCACCCCTTTATCTGCAAAATAAAATTTCCTAAACATCATGTTGAGCTAAGCATAAAATTAGCTTCTTTTCCGAATTATGTCGTATTATAATTGAAATTGACCGTTATGATATACCCAAAATACTTAAATGATTTTACATATTCAATCTCATCAATACCGGTTTTAAAAGGCTCAATATTTTCACTTTCTTTCAGGTTAGTATTAAAAACCATGCACTTTGTCTTTACTGAATTAAAATTTCATTCCATATTAAAAGCTTTCTCATAAGCTGAATCTATCAATTTTTGCAGACCAATAGATAGATAGATAGGTAGGCAAATAACTATTTCAGTTGCTATCATACGGTTACGAATATTGGTAAAATAGATACAAAGGCAGAGAGATAGATAGCTATTTCGAGTTTAGTATAACACATAGAATTAAACTTCCTAACGAATTCGTACAGTTTTCACTTTACATAGTTATATACGTTCCTTGTCTGACTCCTCGTAAGCTGCTAACTTTTCCGTGTGTTTGATCCTTGCTCATTCTTCGGTAGCCTTCTATTGGTATCGTTTAGTTTCAGTTTAATTCTAAATTCTACTTTCGCTTTTGCTGTAACGTAGGTATAAACAGTAAAATCCAAAATTAACCTTATTCTTTTATTTTGACGTGTAATCCAGTCACTTTTCCTCGTTTTATCTCCTTCTGGACTATAATTTTGAACAACGTAGTTTTGAAATTTACAAATAATTCTCATTATTATATTTCCTCCTATTCCAAATCCCTTCAGGCAAAGATTCATTTTTTCACTACTAATAGATTATGCACGTAAAAAAATTACTTAATTGCAGTATCCCTTTCTTGGATTTTCGATGGTCATCCAGTTTCCAGAGAACTGTTTTTCTTCAATACAGTTCGTTTTACAGAGCTGGCGCTAAATATCGGCAGCCGATATCATGAAACTAATCAGGCTTAACGGAATGGAGACTCGGCCTTGAAATGTCATGCACTTAAACTTTCGATTTGCTTTTTTAATTCAGTCCTTTCTTAATGTATTGTATGTGTTAGTCACTTCACTAAAGACTCTCCAGGTATGTGGCATTGAAGTTTTTGGATAAATTATGAAAAAGACAGATAAAATTAATTTATCTATCATAAAACAAGCACGAATCACTCATTCATCTGAAGCATAAAGAATTTTTAGTATATTTACCAATAAAAACTGATCTCGGGGCCTTTTGCAGAAAATGTTTATGAAAATTAGTAACTATCATATTCGTTTATCGTAATTTGATTGTTAAGGAAACATAAAAGAACGTTCCTTATTGTTCCAGGCATATTGTAGGCTTCAACAATTTTCATAAAATTTAATTAGCGGAAACGTTTAATTAAATTTAAATAAATAAAGTAGGTGTATAATATTTTCTGTCATGAAAATTCTCCCAAAGAATCTAATTGTCTTTCGAATATCCCTAATAATGAACTTCCATATCTATTAATTAATCTAATCTTATTAAAAATAGTTAGAATTAACTCAGCTAATGAATGTCGGGAAAAGTCATGTTAATCATGTGAGGCGGTAATGCTCCTTTAAGAAGATTTTTATGAGAATTTACAGCCCTTATTTTTGATAGAAAATCTGGATGCTGTGGATGTTTTGCATTATCAAGATTCAAAAAAAGAGACAATTGCAAAATGTGATGTTGCCGTGTGGTATATATCCCTCTTATATTAGGGGTGAGGCCATGGTACCACCGGAAGTCTTTGTACAGAGAAGAAATCTAGTTTATGTGATGTTTTCGTTATAACTTTGCTCTGCCCCTAACAACCGCTGTGATGATTGTGATAAAAGCATTTCTAAAACCTTCAAAATTTACAGTCCCCTGACAGTTGTCTTGCCACATAAGTCAGGTCTCCCTAAAATCAACTCATGTGGACAGTAATTCATAAGATTTGATTATGCATCCCAGTTTTCATATTACATAATTTTTTATTGGTTGGTAATTCCCATTCCATAAAGGACTCGAGACTGACTCCTATACAAATTCGCAACATCAACAGCCAAAGGAGACATTTGATCTAGTTTTATAAGAATTATGCTGCCATTCAGCGCTTCAGACCTGTGAAAAGAGGGAGTTAGAGCGCTTGACAGCTAGATAAATAACTCCAGAAAATAGGGAGGTGAAACACAAGGATCTAAAAGTGAAACCTGGAGAAAACAGCACAGTTTCGCTAAGAAGCAATAGTTAAAGGTGTTGGACAGCAAGACTGAAGAAAGGAAGCGGGAATGGAGGGAAAGCAAAAAGCTAAAAAAGTGGGTACACTAGGAGGACGTTGGGACATTGTACGCACCCTTTTTTAATGCCTACTGTGCACCAATCGAAGTGTCCCAACGACCCTGCCCCATTAATGGGAGGAGACATTTGACAAATATAATGTATTCTTTTTTTATTTACTTTGTTGTGTTCCACAATACCGATCACTGAAATATCAGTCTCCTTCTAGTCCACCTAAAAATCTCTAATTTAGACAACTTTCATATCCTTTCACGATCTGCTAGTTAACAGTCTAGTTAACCATTCCATGATCAAGTACCTATAATACTTCTTTTCTCACTGCGCAGTCCCGTTCCACTTACAACTTCATATTCATCACTATCCAAGAAACGTCCTCTGTTCTTTTTACAGCAATTTTCCTTTAACTACTTAACCTGGAACATTGAATTTCAATAAGCCTCAGAATCACGAGAAAAAATTATTTAGGTAATTTCAGAAAATCATCTTAATTAAACGCAGATTAGCAACCTAGGGAAAAGATTGAAATGTGTTCTTGGATGAAAATGGAACTTATTATAAAGCATTAGAAAAGATTTTAAAAAAAAAAAATAGATTTTACGGAGATGTAAGATATTTAACGTTCTAAAGAAACTATTTGAAATGGACGCTGCTAAATGTTTGAACCAAACAAGATTTTGGCAGCAGACGCATTCCTTTTTATCCAGCGGGTGATTGATATTCATAGGCAGAGGTATTATAGCAACTAATTCAAATTCAAGGAACCAGAGACAACTCTCGGATGCGAATAATGCCACCATTATTTTCGTTATTTGTTAGACTTTGCATTGTTTTTTTAAGTCAACTTTCAACATAGTTCAAGGCATATTGCACGGAAATCACATGAACCCATGTTTTTTGGCATAATTTAATGAGGACCATATTTTACTCTTTACTAATCTAAAATCAAGTATCATTCAAGCTCTATCTGACTTCTGCGGAGATTTCTTCTTGAAATCTTTCCCTCTCTCTCAGAATTAATTTTCATTACGTTTTCATTAGCTTAGATATGCAAATGAGATCGTTAATTATATCACTTACTAAGCAATGTCTGCCAAGGGAAAGCTAATATTACATTCATACTTTAAATTGATCCTAATTTTTCAGTTTACATTTATTTAAGGTTTACTACTTACTTCCAGTTCTGCTAAAATTCAGTGAATAATTATAAGGAATTAATGTATATTTTATCATAACAGAATTGATATCCCAGTTAAATAAGTTCACAAAGAAAAATTCCATCTGGAGCCATTATTTAGATTGCTTGTTTTATGTGAAATGTTGAAAGGGAGTGCGATGATCAAAAGATGAAATGTGATTAATAACTTAAATTTTTTTTCATCTCTTGACAAATCGTTTTAAAATTACACAATTTATAGTTAATTACATTTCATTTATGAACTTAATATTTGTTTAGCAAATTAATTAACGCGTTCATAAGAAAGAAAGCAAAAAAAAAAAAAAACTATTACAAGATATAAGACTGCGTCTCTCTCTCTCTCTCTCTCTCTCTCTCTCTCTCTCTCTCTCTCTCTCTCTCTCTCTCTCTCTCTCTCTCTTCGTGTGTAGAATTGTTCAATTGAGAATATCTGTTTTGAATAACAGCATCAAAGAAACCTAAAGAAGAGAACAATAACATCGTTTTAGCTTTCTCTTGTTTTCCACAGGGTGGAGAAACAATTTGTAAATGAATATTTAAGTACTTGTTGAATACTTGCAACACTTTACCGCTATTTCCATGCCAAGGCATTTGTAACCACGGCCGGCATTTATCCGATTCGTCTGTTTTTCTGCCTGTGTGTGTTCCAGTCGCTATGCTTGTCTATTACCTTGATTATCTGGAAAGCAGTCTCATATCCCGTAAGGGAATATTGCCTGCAGTGCACCCCCTGTGGTGCAGTGAAAGGCTGTGAGCAGCATCCCTTCGGTCCCAAGCTGCACCCGTTGTTTAGCCTTTTACTTGACCTCCATTCCTACTTCCTTTCTTTAATCTTACTGTCCAACATCTCTAGTTATTACTTCTTAGTGCAACTGTGAGGTTCACCCAGTTCTCCCTTGAGATCCTTGTGCGTCATTTACTTTATTTCCTGGATCTCTTGATCTTGCTGTCTAACCACTCCAACTCCCTCGTTTCACTGGCTTAAGCATTAAACAGCCGAAATTAACCAAAGGATTTTTACGAAATTTCAAATAGGGGTAGATCCAAGATTGATTATGTCCCTAGATCTATTGTACTGCAAGGAAATGAAAGTTTCCAACTGTTTGTGAAGGAAAGCGTAAACGAGACACAGCACTGATAGATGACTGCCACCTATGCAGTTTTTTTTCCTGAAAAATATTTGAATGTATTTATATAACCTCTATTTAGCAAGTTCGAAATATGTCTGTATCGCAAATGCAATTCAACTAACTTAATAAAGAAGAGAAAAAAGCATGAATAAAACAAAACAAAGCGAATATATTTATGAAAAATCAGGGATACGAAGTTTTTAGGGACATTATTTAACCGGTGTGGAGTCATATTGGGAATATGGTTTTTTTTATATAGTGTTAAACCAACTAACCTTTTCTTAAACAACATTTAAATTGCCTACTTGCTTGTGAAAGATAGGCAAACATACAGAGAAAATCATAGCTATTCATTAAAAAAGTAAACGAGGAAAGCTAAAACAAAGACATAAAGAAATAGTGTATATACTTGAACAGTAGCTGAGATATAACAATATTGACCTTAAAAATAATGAACAATTATCATTCCTTTTAATTAAAACGAACAAAATTCAGATGTCCTGAATCAATCATTCTAGGCTTAATCGCCTTTAGCATAATTCTTTCATTCTTTTTCATCAAGTCTTTTATGAGAAAACTTATGCAAAATTTTGCCACCGAATGTGGCCCATTTAGAAAATAACCACGTCCACCTAATTCCGGTTAAAGTGAGGGCTAATCCACCGGGCGGGATAAAAGAGCTATTATTAGGCTACTAAATTTGGCAATATTCGCTTTCATTTCCGATTGAAGCCATGAAGCGGCTTTTACTCTTGTTTATTAAATACCTTTCAGATCTAAATTATGCCTCACTTACTTTTTGTTCTTTGCGTAAACTATTAATTAATTTATTTCCGATGGTTAAACGAGCTCATAGAACACTTATCAATGCTATTCAATATACGTGAATGTCGTCGAAAGATATCTAAGTGTTGATTTTATCGATACTTTGCTCTCTCTCTCTCTCTCTCTCTCTCTCTCTCTCTCTCTCTCTCTCTCTC
The DNA here is from genome assembly GCF_040412425.1 of Macrobrachium rosenbergii. Classification (NCBI taxonomy): domain Eukaryota; kingdom Metazoa; phylum Arthropoda; class Malacostraca; order Decapoda; family Palaemonidae; genus Macrobrachium; species Macrobrachium rosenbergii. The sequence continues at coordinate 49,811,993 of NC_089794.1, read as the reverse complement.
TCTCTCTCACACATACACACACACACACAAGGTATAATTCTGGATTTACTAAGTATAAAACATTAAATTAATATGATTTTATTCAGTATTTTCCGAAATAACAAATTACAGGGGTTTGACATTCAAAACTAATTCTAATGATAATTTTTTATACTATTGTGAATTACAATTAATCTTTCGATCTTTTCTTCTCTCAACGGTATTAATTTATCTATGGGCCTCTACTTCCCCATCCTTCATATTTAAAACTTTAAATGTTACGAATCACTAATGCAGTGCTTTTTTTATTACATTTCTACTAAATTCATTCAGTGTCCGCATTACAATTTTTTATTATTTTTACAATATTAAAGCAAATATTTTATGGTCACTGATACGAGACTTACATACCACGTACACAAACTCACACGTTATATGTATATGTGTGTATATATATATATATATATATATATATATATATATATATATATATATATATATATATATATATATATATATATATATATATATATATGTGTGTGTGTGTGTGTGTATATACATATGTATAACGGAATCACGAAAATATGGAACGTGATGAATATATAAATAAAAGCAAATACCACGAAGGAAAAAGAAACGACGGAGGGTGCTAGGCCTTTTGACTTATTGTCATTTACTTAGCTAGTAAAGGACAATAAATCGAAAGGCCTAGCACCACTCCGTCGTTTCTCTTTCCTTCGTGGCATTGCCTTTATTCACACGCACACACACACACACACACACACACACACACACACACACACACACATACATATATATATATATATATATATATATATATATATATATATATATATATATATATATATATATATACATATACATACACATACAAACATACGTTTATATAATGTTATAAAAAACAAATAAGTCCTCAGGTCTAAAGCGTAAGAATGACGATAAAATTAAGTTGCTGATTCAGAGAATATAGGACTCCGATGCCAATCTTCAACTTTTCTAATAAACGTCTGGATCGAGATGAGTTGTGCTTCAGGCTATAGGTTCAATATGTCAATCTCCTTGGCTTTGTGAATACTTTGGACATAAATAAGAAACTTTGTATTTTGAATTAATAAACTGAGAGTAATACTGAAGATGTGAACGTCGGAAGTAGAATTATTCACGGTTTTATATATAAAAAATAGGGGACCAAAATTTTCTCAATTTGGCCTAAAATTGATCATACTCTCATATAAATACACACATGACGGAGGCTAGTAACTATGGTAGCCTACATTAATAAAAGTAATTCTGATAAAAAAAAAAAAATAGAATGAAAATTCATGCAGGTCTTGAAAATAATTCCTCCGTGTTAACAGAATTACATCAAAATATAAAACTTACTAACTGGAGATGAAATTTTGATTCACAACTTTTAACTTCACTAACTTTTACGGGCTCTATAAAAGCTCTTGGCATTATTACTGTATTACCTTTGTTGGTTCTGTTGTAAATGTCAAGTGTTTGGTTATTCCCTACACAAAGAATAATGTAGGATTAATAAATAAAGCAATTTACAGATCAATAGCGATTCTAAGCTTGTGAGTGCCTATATATAGTAACTATTCAATAAATCACATATTAATTTAAAGCTAGTTAGAATAGTCTAAAAAACACCTTAATAGTTTTAAACTTTGTAAAAGAAAGTACAGTACATTCGAAATCGACGGGAAATATTACTGCCAGCTAAAAAATACCGTATTTTAGAGAAGAAAAGTAAGATAATAATGTTATAAAAAAAATTATTGCACGTGCATATGCAGCTAAACCAACTTCTCATACTCTTTGATATCTCCTCTACAAATAAGACTTACTGCTCATTTTAAACAAAAATAAGGTTCTGTGCTGAGGAAACAATTTTTCACGGATCAACATTGAAGCTTCCATACAAGTAACTTCGTGCTGTATCTTTCCAACGTAAAAATCTGCACTATGTGTGAAAGATAATTGATGAAAATAATTAATCAGTGGCTTTCAGACCAAAGTCGCATATTAAGAGACAAGAAGACTGGCAATGATTCCAACGGAAGAAAACCAGTGTCAAGTGAAAGCTGATCTAAGGTTATTTGCATGGCCGGTCACTCCTGTAATTTTTCAATACCTGTCCTAAGCCAGAATAAAGCGGGAAGGACACCCTTATTCACAATTCCTTATGTATGGCCATCAGGACATTTTCTACAGGAAAGCTGTAGATGCATTTTGCATCACAGACTCCATTCAATAGCACTAGTTGTAAAGTTGTTACTTTGAGCCTAGAAATTTCACCTATATATAACACTTAGCGCTTCCTCATAAGGGTTTTCACTTTCAATTTTAAACTGTAACGAGGTCAACATTGACTCATTTTTAGATAGTTGAGCCTTTTAAATGACATGTAAGAGAATTTTCTATGATATTAGGTAAAAACGTTTCAGACATTCTCTTACTTCTTCTGTCCCAACGATGCAACACATCAGAATATATATATATATATATATATATATATATATATATATATATATATATATATATATATATATATATATATATATATATATATATATATGTGTGTGTGTGTGTGTGTGTGTGTGTGTGTGTGTGTGTATGTGTGTGTATGTATGTATGTATGTATGCATGTATGTATGTAGTGCATTTTTTATATAAAAATCTATATATAAAATTTTATCGTTATTTATTTTCGTGTTGACAAACTTGTCTCTTAAATGAAACCCAAGCATTCTATTCACGAAAACTAATTTTGGTTTTAATTTTTCGAGAACGAAGGATGACTGTCTAATGTGAAATAGAGGAGAGTTTCAAAATTGGTAGATTGTTAAGAAATTTTAGGATGACAATGAAACTTATTCCAGAATCCCTCATAAACCTGGGATATTTCCGAGATCTCTGATTCAAATCTTATCGTAAACTTGCTCTTAGATAATCTTTGAGAAATAGAGGGTCCATCTTTTCAAACACCGGATTCATCTTGTTTCTGGCTCATATATATTCATTACTGAGCGAACTCCTGAAGATTTTCTGTTATGAAAAATTGACGGTTTATGGTATTTCAAATGATCAGTAAAATACTTCATGCTTTTATCAGAATGGAAATGGATATTGTTCTCATTGGTTGACTTCTTTGATAAACTTTATCCCCTTTCAATATTAATAAACCGGGAAGAGTACACGAATCAAATATTGAGGAATGTTTTTCAAATTCCCCTTCTAGATACACTTATGTACTAATTTTCAACCATTAAAAGATAACAGGTAACCATGACCTTGAAAAGAAATTTTGGCTGTTGACCAGTAAAATCCGGTACATGGTTACCGTGCTCTGGTTATCTACCTAAATAATTCCTTTCATTATTTACTGTGTGACATTTATATATCTTATGTTACAACAAGCTCGTTTAGTCTTCTAAAATGCTTAAAACTTCCACCTACCGTTTTCCTAGATGGTAAAGATATCACCTAAATGTCCAAGATAGTATCCAAGTTAATGAAATTTGCTTTATTGGCAAAGGGGCTGTCCAAATTTTTTTTATGAAATTTGTGTTCTAAAGAGCAAACATCATAGGATATACAAAGATTAACAGTAAAATGTCATTTCACTGAAGATAAGAAGTGGTTTTAAAAGGATTATCATTCCTTACTTAATAAAACAACACATTGCCTGTCAAGGACGCAGTGAACAACGATTTTAAATGTTTAGCTCGAGTACTGAAGTTTGTTACCCAAGGGAACATAGGTTTCCTAAATTTTTAATCAAGTCTCCCTGCCTTCTTAGGCAAGGGGACACGAATTTTTAAAAGCCTTGTCGATTTTCTTTAAATAAAGGGAGCCTTTTTACATATGTAATGGATCCTTGGCAATGAGTTTTCAGAGGGCTATAGAAAAAGCGGAGAACGGGCTTTGTTATTCTGAATGATTCCAATAACTTGGTTTTTTTTTATTTATTCCTTTCCATCGTCCTAATTAACAATAAAAAAAAAACTAACAGCAATATTATTATCATTACGTGGGATTCTGTTGATTTACAAACTTCATATAAGAGTTAGATAACTCCTGGGCATTATCTGCACAGCTGTTTGGTCAAAAGTAACGTTTTATCATCATTATCTGCTGACGTAGGCTTGATGGTTTGGCCTGTTAAAAACCTTCTGGGTAGTGAGTTTTTCTGTTATGCAGCTCTACGGTAATTTGTAAAATGCCTCTGAAGCTCACCTCTTTTTTCGGTACCCGGTTTGGAAGTGGAAGACGATCCTAAATTCACCACTATTTGTTCTTCTTTTGTGGTGGCGACAGTTCAAGATCCTACTTACTTGAGTTGATGCGCCTAATTTCTACCACACGCTACACTTAATAAGACTCTTTAATTTACTACATAAATTCTCCTAATGAACTTCGCTAATTTCAGTAGTGCCTCAAGACAAAAAAACAGTAAACAAAATTGTACATACCAAGATAGCGACACAAAAGGCGAAGGGAGGTGGATAAATCAATTGCTATTCTGTCTGGAAAACGTAAGGAAGGGCTCCATATTTCTCTGCAGAACATAATGGACGATTGGGAAGAAGCAAACTTTTGTAAAATAGCTGCTGGTATTCAGTATTTGTTTCTGTTTACTATTTTCTGGAAATATATTCTAAAAACGAATGACTCGCCTCCCGAAAGCCAAACAATTTCATTTTATTGTGACATTTAAGGAAAATAATGTAAAAGAAGAAACTCTTAATTTTATTCTAGTACCAGTTGGAGTATGTTTGCTCTGTTGGTAGTTCTGAGTAAAAAAAAAAGTCTTGACCAATGACAAAGTCACTTAGTCAATAAGGTAAACACCTCGCTTTATAATTCATGTAAAATAATTAAATTATCGTAATAAATCTGCTGCTACATCGTTGTTAAATAGAGCAGTCAAGCAATCAAAAGCATAGACATTTCGAAATAATTATGGGATGATGCTGAAGTTGAATTTTATGCACTGTGAACTACAGTTCATTACTGTGCCAGTGGAAAGAATTAATGATGTTGATCTAAAAAAGAAAATGAGATAACATTAAAAAATAACAAATTATATTGTTATATTTTTCTCATCATCATCAAGATATGAGAAAATAAGATTCAAAGATGAACTGAACGATACTCTCTCTCTCTCTCTCTCTCTCTCTCTCTCTCTCTCTCTCTCTCTCTCTCTCTCTCTCTCTCTCCAATTATTGCCAGCGAAGTTACGATGAATATTCATCCGGAATGAATATCATACACTGACAGGGTCGAAAATGTCTGCGGAATTCCCGCATAATTTCCAGGCTTTTCTGTCTTCTTATCGTCTCTATAACAAAAAATTGACTTAAGCAACACAAAATTTAAGATGATTATCTTACTCATATTCATCGTTTTCAGTTAATTTATCCTAAGTAAAGTTTAAGAATGGGTTAGAAGTAAAAGAAAATAATATCAAGCTGAAGGTTCCCAAGACTGACCACAGAAGCTTAAAACTAACCAATTTTACTCATAAGCAATGATTGGACTCCATAAGGGATTATCATTAAGATGCTTACCATGTAAATCTAACGTAAAGTACGCCTAGTTATATATGATGTCTGCCTTCGGAACAATTACCTTCTAACACACAGCGAAGACCTAATTAATTGATATCGTAGAAATGATAAGTTTTCAGCTTTTCATTAGCCAAATTCATCACTGTCCTAGGAGCTGAAGAGGCCACATCAGAGCACTGACTCGTATAAATCATTAAATAATTGACGAACTATTATGGAAGTAAATCTTGAATAAAGTCTATAGTAGGAATATAACATTAAGCTATTTATGCTGATATCATTTGAGAATAAATCATTTTCTTTCCAAAAAGGTCTTCTTTCAATTATCCCAAGAAATATACGTGAAAGACATAAAGCCTATTCTTTCTGTTTTGTTTTTTATTGCAAAAATAACATATGCATTTATGCTTTTATATAAAAATAAGATAATTGGATAATACAAAATAAAAAGATTCTTAGTTCACGAGCTTGCCTGATACATTCACCTCGAGTAGTGCTAACGTCCCACGTTCATCACTTTGGGAGCGCTCAAGGTTTCTCGTGTGTCTCTTGTTTCATGGGATAAAAATTAGATGCAGGACGCACGAGGGTCGTAAGAGATTACCGAATGGGTGCTAATTAATTGGTAGGTTTAACCGCTCTCGCACTTAGGATGGTTGGTTGCATTGGGTAATGAGCCTCCTTTAGGACGTCCTAACCTCCAGACATTAATCAGTTTCTGATGACTTTCTCATTAGTGTAAACTGAATAGAATTTATCCTCTCTCTCTCTCTCTCTCTCTCTCTCTCTCTCTCTCTCTCTCTCTCTCTCTCTCTCTCTCTCTCTCTCAGTCCTAGTTGTTTCACTATTCATCTTCAAATTGTTATACTTATCTTCCATTTCTCAGTAAGAATTTACATTTTACTTATTTGAAACGTCTATTTTATAAGAACGCCCATTTGAGGTCCATAAAGAAGGAAGATTAGCCAAGAAAGTGTCAAAAAACATATTTTATCTATTTAATTCATATCTAATAAAAATGAAGATTCTTTAGTAAACTTAATTTTACAGATCCCTTCCCGATGAGCCATGGGTCATATATTTAGATTTATGTTGTTGATTTTGATAACCACCCATAAAAAAAAAAAAAAAGGATTTTAATATAGAACCCTAGTTTGACTGATCTTTCTTTTTAATTCAGGGTTTCAAAACGCAAGTTTTGTTACACTTGTATTAAGCCAGTATTATAAAATGTTAAAAATCTTTGTCCCTTAAAAACTTAAGTAGATCCTTGTACAATTCTTATTTCCAAAAAAATTTATCTCGGATTAACTCATTCTGTAGCAGTACCTGATCAGTCATATTTAAGTTGTATATATATATATATATATATATATATATATATATATATATATATATATATATATATATATATATATATATATATATATATATATATATATATATATATATATATATATATATATATATATATATATATATATATATATATATATATATATATATATATATATATATATATATATATATATATATATATATATATATATATATATATATACATATATATATATATATATATATATACACACACACATATATATATATAATATATATATATATATAAATATATATATATATATATATATATATATATATATATATATATATATATATATATATATATATATATATATATATATATGTGTGTGTGTGTGTGTGTGTGTGTGTGTGTGTGTGTGTGTGTTATAAAATCCACGTCAGAAGGTGAGTGAAAATCAGGACTTTGAACAAGCACTTTCGTAGTTTATTCTACATTTTCAAGTTCACACTGAATACAAAAAAATTTGACAGCCTTACATGCAAAAAAAAAAGGGGGGCGTTTTTCGTAGTTTATTCTACATTTTCCAATTCACACTGAATAGAAAAGAAGTTGACAGAGTCTTATATATAAAAACAAAAGGGGGGCGGGGTTACAGTTTGTTAATCTGAATACAAAACAACTTGACAGAGTCTTAGATAGAAAAACAAAAGGGGCAGGGTTACAGTTTGTTAATCTGCCCAGATTAACAAACTGTAACCCGGCCCCCTTTTGTTTTTGTATATAAGACTCTGTCAACTTCTTCTGTATTTAGTGTGAACTTGTAAATGTAGAATAAACTACGAAAGTATTTGTTCAAAGTCCCGGTTTTCACTCACCTTCTGACGTGGATTTTATAATATTCTCAAGCACGCATCCCCTCGTGCTGTATTGATATACTATATATATATATATATATATATATATATATATATATATATATATATATATATATATATATATATATATATATATATATATATATATATATATATATATATATATATATATATATATATATATATATATATATATATATATATATATATATATATATATATATATATATATATATATATATATATATATATATATATATATATATATATATATATATATATATATATATATATATATATATATATATATATATATATATATATATATATATATATATATATATATATATATATATATATATATATATATATATATATATATATATATATATATATATATATATATATATATATATATATATATATATATATATATATATATATATATATATATATATATATATATATATATATATATATATATATATATATATATATATATATATATATATATATATATATATATGTGTGTATGTGTGTGTGTGTGTGTGTGTGTGTGTGTGTGTGTGTGTGTGTGTGTGTGTGTAAATAAAGATAAAATCCACGAAGGAACCGGAAACACTGGAGTGCTATGAGGCCTTTCGACACTAGTCCTTTACTTAGCAGACTGAAGGAATATAAAAGTATGTTTACAAAGAAAGCTCATATAAATGACAGAAGGGGATTATAAAGGAAACATATGTACCTGGAATCCAACACAACTGAAGAATTAGTACAACTGCTAAAACAGGATTAAATACTTAAGAGGTTTTACAAAGGATTAAGATTAACCGTTCAGGAGCAGGGACAGGACAATTAAAAGAATTATACAGGTTCGTGACTGACCACCTAAAAATTTTTAGTATAACACAATAATTTTTTTTTTTTATAACAAAAATTATATTTGCAAGATGAACATTTTTTTACAAAAAATTATATTAAACATAAGCTGGATATACAGAAAATATATATTCAATGAACTTTCAGTCCAATTTATCCTTGTAAATTAAGTCAGTGATTTTATCTTTTAGGTCATTCTTTGAACATTTTTTAGGGCTATTTTTATTAACATTCAGGGGTTCCAAATGATTTTATGTTTTCACATGCCAGGGCTAAGAATTATAAATTAACAATCTGGAAGTAAAGCTTATGGACAAATGCAAGGCTCGATAAACATAGAGGAAAAATTGATATTTTGATGTTGATATCTTAGTAATGAATTAATCCATCACGAATTTCTACCTGTAAGCAATTTCTGTCACTAGGTTGTGCATTTGTGATTTGATTCGTTTTTTACCAACAAATATTTTATGGCAATGGGCAACCCTTTATTTCTCAAACTTGTACATGGAATTCTTTAAAAACGATATACCTAATATCATTTATACTCCTTTAAAGTGGTGTAGGTATGTTGACGATGATTGATGTAAATGATTTACTCTGTAATTTGAATAACCAGGTACCATCCATTAAGTTTACGTTAGAATTAGAAAAAGACAATTGCCTCCCTTTCTTAGATGTTTTAATACATAGAGAACCATTTCAAGTTAAATTCAGTATTTATAGGAAACCAACCAACAACTTAACTTATGTCCATTTTTATTCAGGCCATCACCTCAACATCAAAATATCAATTTTTTCCTCTATGTTTTTACGAGCCTTGCGCATTGTCAGTCCCCAGTATTTGGATAAAGAAATTGAATACATAAGAAAAATAGGGACAGATTTATGTTATCCTTCACATATACTAGATATTTGTTATAACAAAGCCCATAAAAAGTTTTATAGTGAAAGTAACATGAAGAAAGAAACCCCTAAGAACATTCTTAGCTTGCCTTATTTTAGTGGTTTTGAAAACATAAAATCATTGTTAAAACCTTTTAATGTAAACCTTGTTTTTTCTTATAATAACACACTCAAAAGAATGTTAATAAAAAATAGCCCTAAAGAAAACAACAACATAATATATAAAATTCCATGTTTGGATTGCCCCTCATTTTATATTGGCCAATCTAGCAAAGATTTAGATGCACGTATTAAACAACATAAGTGTTCAGTCAAAACTGGATAAGCATCCAATGCTATATTCATTCATTTAAGTGAAAACTCTCACAGGATAAATTGGACTGAAAGTTCAGTGATTGCCAGATCGAAAGATTCCCTTCAAGAAATCTATTGAGTCCGCTATTATCCAGCTTACTTCCAGTTGTAATTTTAATCTTAGCCCTGGCATGTATTATTTGGACCCCTGTATTAGAAAAATGTTCAAGAATGACCTAAAAGATAAAATCACTGACTTAATTACAAGGTAGCTACTTGATATATATTTTCTGTATATCCGTATGTTTAATATAATTTTTTTTTTGTAAAAATGTTCATCTTGCAAAAAGTTATTAAAAAAAAATTATTGTGTTGTACTAAAAATTTTTAGGTGGTCAGTCACGAACCTGTATAATTCTTTTAATTGTCCTGTCCCTGCTCCTGAACGGTTAATCTTAATCCTTTGTAAAAACCTCTTAAGTATTTAATCCTGTTTTAGCAGTTGTACTAATTCTTCAATTGTGTTGGATTCCAGGTACATATGTTTCCTTTATAATCCCCTTCTGTCATTTATATGAGCTTTCTTTGTAAACATACTTTTATATTCCTTCAGTCTGCTAAGTAAAGGACTAGTGTCGAAAGGCCTCGCAGCACTCCAGTGTTTCTGTTTCCTTCGTGGATTTTATCTTTATTTATATATTCATCACGTTCCATATTTTCGTGATTCAGTTATACATATATATGTGTGTGTGTGTGTGTGTGTATGTATATTTCACAAAAACTAAGCTATGAATGTCCTTTACTATCTAATTTGCTCTGCCTCAGAAATAATAATGAAAGGAAATTAAACCTGATGGGTAGTTCGTTACATAGCGAATTAGATCCACCGACAGCAACAACCCCTGACTTCAGTGAAGAGTGCTTTTACCTTTGGGCTGTCAAGAGAAGTATTAGTTGATACCGATTCTGTCGTACATATGCCAACCCCGTGCAAGTATTTGTAATTAGCGCCAGCTTCAACCACCCCCACATGGCAGCCGACTGGTAGGTTTGAAACAGGTAGCTTTTTAAGAATTTTTATCACGTCACTGTGACACATCTCTTGATAGCATAATGGTAAGAGTACTCATCACTGAAGTCATATGTTTTCGCTAACGGCAGATCTATTTCGCCGTGTCACGAAACACATATCAGTCATAATTTCCCTTCAGTATTTTTTACCAGGTAGAGCGAAATGGATATTTAACATCTGTCTTTTAACTTTGGTGAATATTTCTTCAATAGCTTTCTTCACAGTTTAAAAACACACACGGAACCCATGGAAGAAAAATCACTTGAATTGATAGACTTGAATGAAATGAAAGAAATTAAAAGAAAACGTGAATTTTCCCCCCTATTGACAGCCTTCTATTTCACACTCGAGAAATATTCGAGGGCTGGAGGTCAGAAGGCAAGAGGGAAAGGCTGACTTGGGAGAAAGTTGAACTGAACTTTTCTACGAATTTCAGATCATTAAAATCGATAAACCAACACACTCTGCTTACAAATGATTTTCAGACTGCCGTGTCATTTCTTTTATCTTAGCCGTGAGAATTTCAACAAGGAAATGCAATACTAAACTTTGTGGCACAAACTTGAATTCTTGATTAGGTTATATGTATTATGCGGAATCGAATGTCTTTTGTCGTAAACTTTTGAATAGACTTGATTCCATTTAATCAAAAGCTAAATTGAGTACAAGGAAACCAACTGGAAGTCCTTTGTATCATTAGTGACGCACAGGGTACAGAAATTATAAGGAAAAATACATTTCTCCATTTCAGGTTCTTCCGCTCAGTATGCAATTACTCTCTGCTAATTTTTTTTTAAAGGAATCAGAGTGCTTCTAGTCAGTTGGTCATACCGAGAGGAAAACAACGAGAAATCGGTTGAAAGAGGAAAAGGGTGAAAATGAAAGGTTTTCGATGCTGATGTAATGTGAGCAACTGAAAGTTAGGAACAAAGAGAAGTGATTACCGCTTTGGACAGATGCAGATAGAAAGCGATTAAATCGTATAGGTATTCAGGAGTACCTACAACCGATGACAGTACAGTATCATGAAAGAGGAGATGAAGGTATCAAAAATTCTACAGAACGTTGGAAGACAAGAGGACTGTCTATGAATACTCTAGTATGATTACATACGCAGTGTGGATGTTAATGTGAAAGAGAAAATAAAATTGTAAGTAACTGTGATATGAGGAGTATGTGGAGCATTCGTGCAATAAGATAAATGTGACATATGAAAAGGAAATAGTAGAAAGGTCCTCATAGATTTTGATTTCATAGTGAAACCTATTAGAGGCTGACAGTGTTCGCAAAAGGATAAGATTTCAATGTAATTTTCAACCATGTCAAGTTTATACGGAAGCCAGAAATATGGGGAAATTTTTATCTTTATAAAAAGTGAAAGAACGGAACTAAAGGATTCGTATGTGTTTTGGCGTAAGCATAACAGATGACAGATGGGTGAAGGAAGAGATTCGGTAGATTACTCGCAGGGATAACAACGAAGATGGTTTAATATCTGTCAATGATTTAGAAAAATAAAATTCTCTTGAACGGATATTTTAATAGCTTGAAGAACTTTGAGCTAACCCTCCTTTAAAGCAGTAGTTGTTAAATGTGAATGAGAGGAATATAGAAATTCTTAAACAGTTGAATGGATGCGAAATGTGCAGATGGGGAGAAGTCACAAGAAAAATGGGGATATGGGCAAAATAGGTCCAGACAGCTTTCAGGTAGCTCGAATGTATGGATAGAAAACAGATAGAAAAATCTGGGAAGACAGATAAAAGGCAATCTGAGAAAGCATTGGCAGAATGGAACGGAAGAGTCGTCAGGATTCAAGTGTTCCTATAAAGAAAACTGAATCGAACAGAAATATATAATTTTACAGTTTTGCAACCGACGTTACGTATTGTGTAACAGAGACTATTTTCAATTCTTCCTTTTCTAAAAGCTGATAACCGTCATCATCATTATAACATCATCATCATCTTTATTATTATTATTATTATTATTATTATTATTATTATTATTATTATTATTATTATTATTATTATTATTAGACTTGCTGTTGTAGATGATAATGATAATTAAAAAAAATCCAGTTAATGCAAATTCACAGTGAAATTTTTGCATTAATAAACAAACTTGGATCTTTGAAGAACCTGCAATCTTCACCCACCCCAAACAAAAAGAAGTCCTTTTATCGGAACTTTAAAACAAATGTGGACAGATAACAGGAACTGAACAACGCCTTCAATTTCCATAATTAGGTTATTAGATTTCTTCATTACTAGTCCACCTCTGCATTTATTTTTCTTAAAACGGAGATGAGTAATTTGTCGAATGCCCAAAAGTCCTCACAATTTGTATATTATATATTTGCAGTAAATTACACAAGCCTAGGTTGGATTTTATTTACATTTTATTTATAATTATCATTATTAGGAATAATATTATTAACCCCAAAAGTACAATTATATTCTTTCATTCAGACATGTGCAATGCATTACACCACTACTATAGTGAATTTTCTTTCTCAGTTATTATTATTATTATTATTATTATTATTATTATTATTATTATTATTATTATTATTATTAAGACATCTTTCATTACGCAACCATTTATTATTATTATTATTATTATTTTTTGTTTTTGTTTTTGTCTATCACAGTCATCCTATTCGACAGGGTTGTTTTTATAGTGTGTGGTTCCGGGTTGCATCCTGCCTCCTTAGGAATATATCACTTTTCTGACTATGTGCGCTGTTTCTAGTAGCACACTTTTCTACATGTCCTGGAGCTACTTCGGCATCTAGTTTTTCCAGATTCCTTTTCAGGGATCTTGGGATCGTGCCTAGTGTTCCTATGATTATGGGTACAATTTCCACTTGCATATTCCATATCCTTCTTATTTCGATTTTCAGGTCTTGATACTTATCAATTTTTTCTCTTTCTACTCTGGTGTCCCATGGCATAGCCACATCAATGTGTGATACTTTCTTCTTGATTTCGTCAATCACCATCACGTATGGTCTATTGGCACATAACACCCCATCTGTTCTGATACTATAGTCCCAGAGGATCTTTGCCTGACCGTTTTCTATCACTTCCTCAGGTTGGTGTTTGTACCACTTATTAGTACAGGCTAGCTGGTTTTTCTTGCACAGGCTCCAGTGGAGGGCTTTTGCTACTGAATCATGCCTCTTTTTGTACTGATTCTTTGCAAGCGCTGGACATTCACTTGCTATGTGGTTTATGGTCTTGTCTTTCATATTGCACTTCCTGCATATAGGTGAGATGTTATTTCCATCTACTGTTCTTTGGACATATCTGGTTCTTAGGGCCTGATCTTGTGCCGCTGAAGGCATTCCTTCTGTTTCCTTCTGGAGTTCTCCTCTCTGTAGCCATTGTCATGTTTCATCGCTGGCCAGTTCTTTTGTCTGTCTCATGTACCGTCCGTGCATTGGTTTGTTGTGCCATTCCTCTGTTCATTCTCCTGTCTCTGTATATTTCTGGGTCTTCATCTACTTTTATCAGTCCTTCTTCCCATGCACTCCATAGCCACCTGTCCTCACTGGTTTTCAGATATTGCCCCAGTGCTCTGCTCTCAATGTTGGCGCAGTCCTCAATGCTTAGTAGCCCTCTCCCCCTTCCTTTCATGTTATGTATAGTCTGTCTGTATTTGCTCTTGAGTGTAATGCTTTGTGTATTGTCATGTGTTTTCTAGTTTTCTGGTCTATGCTGCGGAGTTCAGCCTTCATCCACTCCACTACTCATGCATTGTATCTGATTACTGGCACTGCCCATGTGTTCATGGCTTTCGTCATGTTTCCGGCATTGAGTTTTGACTTGCGTATCGCCTTAAGTCTCTGCATATATTCTTTCCTGATTGTGTCCTTCATCTCTTTGTATTTTATATCCTCTCCTATTATTCCCAGGTATTTGTATCCTGTCTCATTTATGTGTTTGATGCTGTTCCCATCTGGTAGCTTTATCCCTTCAGTCCTTGTCACTTTGCCTTTCTGTAAGTTGACCAAGGTGCATTCTTTTATTCAAACTCCATCCTGATGTCCCCAGATACAATCCTTACAGTCTGGATTAGGGTATCTATTTCCTTGATGCTCTTACCATACAGCTTGATGTTGTCCATAAACATCAAATGGTTAATTCTGTCGCCTCCTTTCTTGAGTTGGTACCCAGTGCCCATCTCCTGCAGTACTTTTGTCATGGGAATCTGCTGGTTTTATCCAAGAGCTTGTAAGTACTGTATTCCAGTTGCGCATTGTATTTTTAAGGAAGCTGATGGTGTTTTCCTCTGCCCCATATATTTTCAGGCATTCTATTAGCCATGTGTGTGGTATCATGTTGCTTAGGCTGGTTCTCCCTCTCTTACTATTCTTCATTACCATTTTGTCTATTAGGAGCTTGTCTTTTGTGCCCCTACACTTCCTTCTGCAGCTTTTCTGTTGCTGGGGGATGGTGTTTGTATCCTCTAGGTAGTTGTACAGCCTTTCACTGTTAGTAATTTCGACATTATTGGTAGGCAGGTGATAGGCACTTGCTATATTTCCCTTGTTCTTGTCTTTCTGTACTAAGGATGTTTTTCCTGTGGTCATCCATTTGGGCGCATGGTGGTTTGTGATACAATGCTAGAGTTGTTCTGCTATTCGTGGGTGTAAGGCCTTGAAGTTTTTGGGCCAATATCCAAGGACTTCATCAGGACCTGGGGCTCTCCAGTTGGGCATTTTCTTTAGTTGGTGTCTGACTGTGTCTGTCATGATATTGGCAAATCTTTGTTTTATTCTCCCCATTTCTTCTGCCTTGATTTCCTGGAGCCATGTTGCATGTTTGTTGTGTGATACCGGATTACTCCATATGTTTTCCCAGAGTCTCTTACTTGGTTTGGCTTCAGGAATTTCCTGGTGGTTGTCTTCCCGTCTTAGTTGGCTGTATAGTCTTTTCTGGTTGGTTCCGAAGAGTTTGCTCTGTTGGTATTTCGGTGTCAATAACCTAGATGTTATGACACCAGATTTAATTAACAAATCAATCAATCAATCCTTTATTCCTGTTCATGTAGCATTGGATCTTATGTGCTTTGGCTTTAAGCCTCTGTTTTATATCTTCTATTGTGTTGTTTAGTCCTTCTCCTGTGCTTTGTATTTCTCATTCAGTTCCTCTCTTGTTTTCTTGCTTCTTAGCCCTTTCTGTCATCTCTTTCAGTTTACTCAAGTCAGATCTGATCCCCATGATTTGTTTTTCCAGGTGCCTTTTCCAAGGTGCTTGCCTTTTTAGGTTTCTGTTGGGTTGGTTGTGATGGTGGTGTCGGTGTTTGTATCCACATAAGTTCTATTACTAGTCTTGCTCCTGCATATGCCAGGTTATTTGTTTCAGTGATTCTTGTGGTGTGGATTAGTCTCATTATATCATTAACTTCACTTGTTTTTTCCCTTAGCTTCTTTGTGTTGTAGGCTTTAGGCCGGTGTCACACTATCAGTAGGAGGATATTATTGTTGACAGCGAAACCGAGGAAGGCGGTGAGCACATGGTGATATCACACACAAACCAATGAGAGGTGTCACACTAGTGTGGCGCTGGGAGTCGCCGCACTGCGCCTCAGCATTCTGCAAGGGCAGCGTTGGAACGCCGCAACTCCGCATCCGTCCTGTTGCCAGGGAAAACACACTCAGTTCTATGAAAACAAAAAAACGTGGTCACACCAGACGGCAGACGCTGCTTCCGCGCCCACTGAACCACTTGTTTTACAAAGATGTTTGACGTTGATTTATTCATTCAGTGCATTTATGCAAGGCCATCACTTTGGGAAAAGGGTGATAAAGGATATTGTGATAAGAACTCTAGAGAGAAAGCATGGATTGAAATAGGCGAAATAATGTCGAGAACTTTGGCCATTTATAGAATCAGCAGAAAGAAACGAGAAAGGTAAGATAAAATATGTTTATTTCCTATTAAAGGTAATAAAATTCATTATTAATTGGTTTTATCTTTAATACTGAAATGCTAATATCTAAGTAATCACAATCCAGAAAACACAATATAGATTTAGTAAAAACACTGTTTAACCTAGTACATGTAATTGTTCTGATGAAGTTACTTTGCCCCATGACTCATGAAGTAAGCAGCAAAGTTGTCTCTTATATCTAACCCTCGTCCACTTGGGAATGGTCCAAAGTCATCTACATCCTCACATAGATATGTTTCACTATCTTCAAAGTTTATTCCATCTCTCTTCCGAACAAAATTATGCAGAATGCAGCAAACTTTCACTATTTCATCAAAGAAATCTGGTTACACTAGAATAGGGGTGTGAAAAATCCTCGACTTGTTTGCCAGAATCCCAAAAGCACACTTCACACTACGTCTGCATCTTGAAAGTCTATAATTGAAAACTCTTTTTGTTGCATTTAGTTTAGTTTGATGGATATGGTTGCAAAAGATTGCAGAAAGCTTAAAGGCCGAGAATCTCCAACCATGACAAATGGTTGGGGATTTATTGGTGTTTGTCAAACAAGAGGAGGTGGTAAATTTAAAGTGTTAGAGTACAATTTCTTACCAGGGGGCTAAATGAAAACACTGTAGAATCTCCTTCCTTTCCATGTTGCACCTACATTAATGGCAACAAAGCGTGGTTTTTATAATGATTAACAGAAAAAATTCTTGTAATTAAAGAAATTTGATCCTACTTCTTCTTCTTCTTCTTCTTTTAACGTGCTTTTTCCCATTTTGTGGGGGTAACTTCTTTTTGATGCCTTCTTTGAAGGACTTTTGATTTGGCTTTGGGGTAGACTGTAGTCTCGATTGGCTGCCCTGCCTGACGTTAAGACCCCAGTAGCGATGTATGTTACATGTATCATACCCGACCCAACGCCCTTTCTTCCCAGCAGCGAGAAGTTGTTGCGCGGGTAGGGCGAGAGTTCGAGACGTGTGAGATGTTTGTTATGTTTTTAGAAGGTGTTGTAGTGGCTTTTTGATCCTGCTGCCCAGGGATTAATGTATCTTATATGCTTGCCATCTACCGAACCTACATATTTAGGAAAGTTGGTTTTCACATAAAATTGATCGGCAATGTCCAGCCACATTTCCTCAGTTGGTTGTGGCATTTCCATCTCTTTCAAGTGAGTCCAAATAGCTTGACAGGTTCCCTTGACTATTGTTCCATTAGTAGGTCTTCCAATGTAGAATTCATACTTAAGTCTTGAGAAACTATTTCCAGTCGACAAATACCTGTAAAAATAATTACAACTGTAAAAACACCAATTATAGGTCTAGGTTTATCTCCAAAATAAAACAAACATATTTATTTATTTATTCTTGCACTATTATATTATTAATTTTACTGTGTTAGTCTTCGAGTGAAAAGATGAATTATTTTGAAACCTCAGGGACAGGTTTGTGAAACATATAAACCAGGGCAAAAGCTGTGATTCTGCAGCCAAAAGGAAGAAATACATCTTTGCAGACGCCCTCAGTTTCCTGCTGCAAACTATGGAAAAACGGAATACCTCGGGAAACATTGCAGAAGATACGGATGAAGACGAACACCAGGAGAGGGCGAGAAGTGAGGGTGATGACAGTGACGAAGGTCTTGCTACAAGTCTCTGTGAAAAAAAAAAACAACGAACTGAGTACCATCATGCCAAAGCTAATCTCACACCTCTCCAGAATGTACTGCTGAAGAAAATGGATGAGAGCTCCAAACAGAAAGAAGATCCAGACAAATCATTTTTAACCCTTTGATTTCGGTTGTAACGTATACGACGCATTTAATAAACTGGCCCGGAACACTGTTGTGTCGTATACGAGCACCGGTAATTTCCTTTTATGTGAAGGACTGATGATTGAAATACTGGCCTCTTTTTCTTGATATGGTAACAGTCTGTCAGTTGCCATACAGTGAATTCATATAAATTCACGTGTTTCCTAAAATTCATTAGTCTTCATCAAGATGTCACAGGAGGACGGGTCAAGGGTACGACATCCTCGAATTGACCGCCGGCAGATCGAGAGAAGAGCTCTCGACGAGGATAACTATTTTATAGACCTTCTCGACTCATTTTCTGGATATGAAAATGAATCGGATTTAGAAGAAAATGAAATGGATAATTATGGTCCTGGTACAAGAGACAGTGATGAAATATCAACCGACAGTGAAAATGACGAAAATCTGCCACCTACAAATGAAAGCCAAGGTGTCAAAAGAAGGCGGAGACAGCGAAGTGACCCAGGTGATGAGTGGGAGTGGGCTGCCAGCAATTTCCAGCCCAGAGATTTCATATTTGACAGCAGTGGCAGTGGCATTACGTCGAAATGTAATGTGAATGAAAATTCAAAGGAAGTAGACTATTTTTTTGAATTTTTCGACAACGAATTTATGGGGCTGATTGCTGAAGAGACAAACCGTTATCAGAGATTCCTTGTTGATACGCTAGGAGATGCAGTGCCAAAGTATTTGCGAAAATTTGCTCAGGTTACTGTGGAGGAAATGATACGGTTCCTTTGTGTGATTATGATCATGTCGCATATAAGTAAACATCGCATCGTAGATTACTGGACTACGCTTGAGACATTCGAGACAAAAGGAGTGAGAAGGCTGATGGCAAGGGACAGATTTCTTCAAATTCTACGGGTTCTACATTTCGTTGATAATTCACAGGAAACAAGCCCAGATAATAAACTAAAAAAAATTAAACCCGTGCTCGACAGTGTGCGTAGAAAATTCCGGGAAAAAATTTCAACCTTTCCAGGATTTATGCATAGATGAAAGTTTAATGTTATGGAAGGGAAGGCTAAGTTTCAAGCAGTACATTCCAGATAAAAGAAGTCGATTTGGAGTGAAAATATTTGAACTTTGTGATGCCAAAACGGATTATATTGTCGATTTTATAATCTATACTGGAAAAGATACAGAGATATTGGTAGATGAGGATCTAGGGGTATCTGGTTCTGTGGTAAAAACATTTATGGCCCGCATCTCGGAAAACATCACATCCTGTATTTCGATAATTGGTATTGCAGCCCAAAACT
>NC_089794.1:49784541-49787041 GCF_040412425.1 Macrobrachium rosenbergii | reverse complement strand
ACGATTTCGTGCGTCTGGTAGCATGCTACGGGTGACTACCGTCTGAAAACCCTCCGGATTGTGGTAAGTGTGAGGTCTCATCTCGGCCGTAATCAAAGGGCTAATGAAAATTAAAATAATTAATAATTTCCCATATTTTTGTAATCATAGAATCAACTAAAAACGATTATTAAATAAAATTATCTAAAAATGAAAAATCCCGTAGGGTGGGTCTGCCCAGACCCAACTTGCACCAGATAGGGTTAAGAGACTGGCCAGTCTTGGAGGCCTTTGGGCCTCATCCTTGAAGTTCTTGGGCCCCTCTCCAG
Organism: Macrobrachium rosenbergii; assembly: GCF_040412425.1. NCBI lineage: Eukaryota > Metazoa > Arthropoda > Malacostraca > Decapoda > Palaemonidae > Macrobrachium > Macrobrachium rosenbergii. Next base: position 49,786,733 of record NC_089794.1, on the reverse strand, counting down.
GCCTGCTTCCCCAGCCTGGCAGGATACCTGCCTTCCTCCGAGGAAGCAGCCTCTGGGTCGGACCCTTCCCTTCAAGGCTGCCCTCAAGAGACTGGCCAGCCTTGGAGGACTTTGGGTCTCATCCTTGAAGTTCTTGGGCCCTCTCCAGGCCTGCTTCCCCAGCCTGGCAGGATACCTGCCTTCCTCCGAGGAAGCAGCCTCTGGGTCAGACCCTTCCCTTCAAGGCTGCCCTTAAGAGACTGGCCATCCTTGGAGGACTTTGGGCCTCATCCTTGAAGTTCTTGGGCCTCTCCAGGCCTGCTTCCCCAGCCTGGCAGGATACCTGCCTTCCTCCGAGGAAGCAGCCTCTGGGTCGGACCCATCCCTTCAAGGCTGCCCACCCATCCCTTCAAGGCTGCCCTCAAGAGACTGGCCAGCCTTGGAGGACTTTGGGTCTCATCCTTGAAGTTCTTGGTCCCTCTCCAGGCCCGCTTCCCCAGCCTGGCAGGATACCTGCCTTCCTCCGAGGAAGCAACCTCTGGGTCAGACCCTTCCCTTCAAGGCTATCTTAAGAGACTGGCCAGCCTAGGAGGACTTTGGGCCTCATCCTTGAAGTTCTTGGACCTCTCCAGGCCTGCTTCCCCAGCCTGGCAGGATACCTGCCTTCCTCCGAGGAAGCAGCCTCTGGTCGGACCCTTCCCTTCAAGGCTGCCCTCAAGAGACTGGCCATCCTTGGAGGACTTTGGGTCTCATCCTTGAAGTTCTTGGGCCTCTCCAGGCCAGCTTCCCCAGCCTGGCAGGATACCTGCCTTCCTCCAAGGAAGCAGCCTCTGGGTCAGACCCTTCCCTTCAAGGCTGCCCTTAAGAGACTGGCAGTCCTTGGAGGACTTTGGTCCTCATCCTTGAAGTTCTTGGGCCCTCTCCAGGCCTGCTTCCCCAGCCTGGCAGGATACCTGCCTTCCTCCGAGGAAGCAGCCTCTGGGTCGGACCCTTCCCTTCAAGGCTGCCCTCAAAAGACTGGCCATCCTTGGAGGACTTTGGGTCTCATCCTTGAAGTTCTTGGGCCCTCTCCAGGCCCGCTTCCCCAGCCTGGCAGGATACCTGCCTTCCTCCGAGGAAGCAGCCTCTGGGTCAGACCCTTCCCTTCAAGGCTGCCCTTAAGAGACTGGCCATCCTTGGAGGACTTTGGGCCTCATCCTTGAAGTTCTTGGGCCCTCTCCAGGCCTGCTTCCCCAGCCTGGCAGGATACCTGCCTTCTTCCGAGGAAGCAGCCTCTGGGTCGGACCCTTCCCTTCAAGGCTGCCCTCAAGAGACTGGCCATCCTTGGAGGACTTTGGGCCTCATCCTTGAAGTTCTTGGGCCCTCTCCAGGCCTGCTTCCCCAGCCTGGCAGGATACCTGCCTTCATCCGAGGAAGCAGCCTCTGGGTCAGACCCTTCCCTTCAAGGCTGCCCTCAAGAGACTGGCCAGCCTAGGAGGACTTTGGGCCTCATCCTTGAAGTTCTTGGGCCCTCTCCAGGCCTGCTTCCCCAGCCTGACAGGATACCTGCCTTCCTCCGAGGAAGCAGCCTCTGGTCGGACCCTTCCCTTCAAGGCTACCCTCAAAAGACTGGCAAGCCTTGTAGGCTTTGGGGCCAATCCTTAAAGGGCTTGGGCCCTTTCCATGGGAAGGGTCAGACCCATAGGCTGCTTCCTTGGAGGAAGGAAGCGGCCTCTGGGTCGGACCCTTCCCCTCACCAATACTCTTTGCTTTCTCTTACCCTACTTTTCAAAACTGACACTTTCTGTCTCCGAAGGCTTCCAGACGATTTGAAGCATCTCGGAGATTGTTCTGGACACTTTGAAGCTCGGCGCATGCGCGAATGGCATTTCTCTCGTCCTTCCAGGAGCCGGAGGACTGAAGGATTCCAAAATGTCTTCCAGGAAAATCTCGAAGGTTTTAGATCATTTCAACATCGCGATAACCATTACTTGGAGTTCTTTTTCTGGCACATAAACAGCTTCTTTGCTTTAAGGAGTCGTCTTCTATAAACTTATGAGATTCCCTCTTACTGACGATATTGATCATCCCTTCGATTCTTCCTTGCTTCTCCGAAAAGTAATTCTGTGAATCCAAAATCTTTGAAGTAGTTTCTAACACCTCAGGTTATCTACTTTATTCTTCGTCAGCATTCTTCAGTATACCTCCACGCCGATGTCGTCTCTTTTTTGTTC
>NC_089794.1:49762041-49779541 GCF_040412425.1 Macrobrachium rosenbergii | reverse complement strand
GTATCTATAGATACCATCCAGTTTGAATGAGGTCCTTTAGTAATTTAGTTAATGCACAGAACAATTGTGTATGTGATAAAGTTAATATATACGTATGTATACATATATGTGTGTGTTAGTGTGTGTATTAACAGATAGTTAGACACAGAGATAGATGCATAGATAGAAAGATATATATATATATATATATATATATATATATATATATATATATATATATATATATATATATATATATATATATATATATATATATATATATATATATATATATATATATATACATATATATATATATATATATATATATATATATATATATATATATATATATATACATATATATATATATATATATATATATACATATATGCATGCATATATATAGTAGGAGTACGGATAGGAAGAACAGTCAGCTCATCATTGATATATTTATTAATAGGTGCGCTTCTGGGATCACCCATATCCCATCTTTTCTGGCTAAAAAGATACAAAAACACTAATTAAAACTGACAACAGAGCTTACAAAATTAAAATGCTTTAAAGATTGAAAAATGACAATGACAAAACAAGAAATAGATTACCTTCAGTAGTAAAGTCCAGAGGATGAAAACTGAATAAGAGTAAACAAGGTTAGCAAGTAAACAAGAAAGGCGGGGTTACTATAGTACGACCGTTTTAGGAAGAGACTTTGCCCCTCTTAAACTGACCATTAACCTTCTGACTTCAAGCTCTCATTGTTTGCGCCTGTTATCAAGCATGTGTACTATAATAGAAAGTTCTGAATGAAGTTTTGTTGTCCCACTTAAATTTTAGATAAAAAAAAAAAAAAATTCAATATATGAAAATGATAGATGCAAGAAATTTGGAAACCTAGATGTGCTTTCATTTTCAGTTTTGTTTATTTGGATGCTGTACTGAGCAATGTTCTTGAGTTACGTCATCTACTATAGTTTTTATTACTGTTCCTTTGCTGTTATCGAAGTCATATAATTGTGATATAGTTTTGAGCTTTTGAATTGTTTTCTTTCGTGTATGTGATCCGTCTTTACCTCCTTGCTGTATCAAGGTTGAATTTTCACTGTGCAGCTATAAAATAGCTCATAATAAAATTGTTACACCTATATATATATATATATATATTATTTAAATATTGTTACATATATATATATATATATATATATATATATATATATATATATATATATATATATATATATATATAGGGTGTAAATAATATTTAAAGAATGTTTATTATGAGCTATTTTATAGCTGTACAGTGAAAATTCAACCTTGATACAGCAAGGAGGTAAAGACGGATTACGGCATGCACGAAAGAAAGCAATTCAAAAGCTCAAAACTATATCACAATTATATATATATATATATATATATATATATATATATATATATATATATATATATATATATATATATATATATATATATATATATATATTACACATTTATACAGTATTAGATTTACCTGTGCTTTTAAAGCACTGTCATATGATACTCATCACTGCTGTGGCATTTCTGTTATATGTAGATTTTTAAAGATATTTCTGCCACTTTCTGTCGAAAAACAGATCTATATTTCAATTTATTTCAATTTCAGTGTTCAACAGGATATCACACAACAAGGGAAAGCAATAAATTTATTTACAATCGAAGTATGAGGAGACATTACTTATGAAGAATCCTCGTCAGAGGATGCTACATCGATAACAAAAGAATCTATATATTTATCAATGCAAACATCTCTTGAAGCGTCATCTCTTTTTATATCTTCGGCATGTCTCACATCATTAGCCCAGTTGTCAGAAGATATGGATTCAATTGCTTCTTTGACCAAAGGAAGCAGGTCTGATTTTTTAAAATGATTCTTCTTTGCCACGTATGATTTCACCTGCGCCCATATCAGTTCTGTTGCATTATACTGGCAGTGATATGTAGGCAGCCTAACCACTATGTCCATGATCTCTTGCCAGTCTGTCAATCACGTAATCATTTTCTTTACATGAATGTCTTTGCAACTTTACTAATTTTTTATTAGCCAGTCTTTAACTTCATCCTTTTGGCAGACATTGTCGGAGGTTTATTAATTCGAACTGAATGATAAGAAGCGTTATCCAACACTATGATGGCAGATGGCCCTATATTGGGAAGAAGCTGGGTTTTAAACCATTTTTCAAACACTGCAGAATTCATCTGAATTTCTAGATTGCGTATCCCTTGTCAGCTGGGTGCTTGATCATTGATAAAAATATTACCCAGAAATGTGGTTAATATTGCAACCAATATTGTGATTGTGTCTACTTACTCTCCAATGTTATTGATGTACAATTAGAAGGAATAAATCATAGGTAAAATTTTTATTCTTATTCTGTCACTCTCTCTCTCTCTCTCTCTCTCTCTCTCTCTCATTTTTTTTTTTGCCCAGCTAGTGGAATAGTAAGCGGAACCATAAAAATGATGAACATTCTTTATGATTAGTTTTCTGACGAATATACAAATAATTTTTAACTATAATACACAACTGTGATGTAGCTGTCCTTTACGGATTCAAACAGAATTAGAGAAAATGACAAAAAAAAGAAGACTGTCATCCTCAATCAGTGCAGTGCTTATACCTCTGGCAACACTAAACCCCGATATATAGTACTTATCCTATGTTTATTTATTTGTGTTGTTACATTAATTGCATAATATCTATATCACGGATCGCTACTATCACAATATTATCATATAAATAAAACAGGTTAATTTGCAGCAAAACAACAAATACAAACGCTATTACAATGATTGTTTACGATTTCGTGCGTCTGGTAGCATGCTACGGGTGACTACCGTCTGAAAACCCTCCGGATTGTGGTAAGTGTGAGGTCTCATGTCGGCCGTAATCAAAGGGTTAATATCCATTCTTCCTTATTACAAGCAACTTAATGATGACGAGAAAATAGATTTCAGACTGCTGACTCTTCAATTCTTTCAAAGCATCCGACGAAAAAAAAAAACACAGAACTTACAGCCAGGTCAATTACCTCAAGTACCCTATCTTTCATCTCAGCAGTCCGTAACGAAAACCTCTTATCATTTTCAAAGGTATCCTGCTTCTATGTCAAGCAGTGATATGCAAGCACCATTACATGTACAGGGACCACTTCATATGCAGGCATCATTTCATCAAATGCAGGCACCAGCTCAAACGCAGGGACCAGCTCATATGCAGGCCCCAGCCCGTATGCAGGGACCAGCTCATATGCAGGCCCCAGCCCATATGCAGGGACCAGCTCACATGCAGGCACCATCTCAGCTAATGCAGGCACCATCTCCTATGGAATCACCATCTCCTGCACAAGGATCCTCTATGCAATCACCAATCCTGTCCATCATGGCACCATAGATACTCAATCCACGTCTTCACAGGACTTTCAAATGATTGACGCAGTGTCTCCTCAATCTCCTTACTAAACATCTACTTGCTTCGATTATGAAATAGTTTATCAGAATTCAAGGACTATTTTATTTTTACATTTGATTCTTCTATTTGGATTTGAATTATTATAATATACTGTAGTTACTGTTTTACATTACCATTTTTCCAGTCTGAATAAATCATGTAATAATATTTACTTATTTTTTTACTCACCTTAAGGCAATTGTTAATCTTTCTTCTGGAGATACTGATCTTCGAAACTTTGTATTTTGCTTCGAGGTATGGGACCTCAGCACTTCCAGCAGTTCATCAAAAGAAGCTTTAGACATTCGGTAATACTCAAAAAACCTTTCATCATGAGAATATCGTATATTCTCATGACACTTTTCAAATCTTTTACTTGTTTCTCGTTCTGCATTAAATGGGTGAATCCAGTGTTTACGACGAGTTGGCTCTTTCAGTAAGCCCTCTGCTTCTAATGCACAGATAACATTCAGTTTGGACAACATGACTGTTAACCTATCTATGCTAGCTGCTGGGGATAGACTGAGCGACTCCGCCTCTTACGTGTGACACAGGGTTGCCAGATTTTTCTGGCCATATTATCGTACCTTGGATTCAAAATTATCGTTTTTCTACCCAAATTATGGTACAAATATATTAGATTTTGAAATTAATTATCGTACATTTACCTAATACTAATACTTAATCTAGTTTTCAGGATACCAAAGGAAATTGTTCTTGTGCAGTTTCAGCATATAGAGTAAATGAATATGGGCACACATGTTTTTGCATTGACATTTAAAATAGTTCTTCCACCAATACTTTTTTCTAATGCAATATTTGACAGTTTATCTGTAAATTGTAGTTTCTGTCTGATATAAATAAGAACTAGAACTTTAGATAATTAGGTTATTACTTAATATTACTTCTGCATTCTCACATTATGACAGATTTTGCAAAATTATAAGGGATAAATATTTACATATGGATGTTTCTATACATTTATTCAGAAAAAGAGCATATATATTTCAATACTTAGGAAATTTTTAATTACATTGGAATTTTTCCTCATGAAAAAAATTTTTAAAAACCTGAAACATACAAGAAATTATTATAGTAACTGAAAAAGAACTTATAAAATTGACTGACATACATAAATGGTTAGTGCCACAACTTTTTTAAATGAGTACAGAAAATGTATGCAGATAAAGAGAAGACCTTACTTTATTCAGAATCATTTTTTACATCTTGATATAAAACTGAACTGTTTTTTACACGAGCAATCATGCCTTCTGATGGTTTAAAGTTAATGCAAGACTTCTGCTCTTTGATACATTCAGAAGACAGCAAAGCACCATTGACGGTATCTGTTTTGAGCTTGTTTCTTTTTTTTGTTTTATACAAATTTATTTTGCTGAATACCCACCCTCTCGCACTCAGCATTAGAGTGAGGTAAACTAAAGAGCACAGAGAGCAAAATTTGCCAAATCAGAAAAATCACCATCTTCTCTTTTCACCCTTTTTTCAGTCCAAAATATATCAGAGGCAATTTGCTATCAAAAGTTAATGAAGCTTTAAATGCTGGGAGAATTCTCCATTGGTCATCCAGTCTTTTATAAATGATTTGTCATTTGGTGACACAATTAAAAAAGTTCCGCAATGAGTGAATACAATGAAGGGATTGCTTATTTATTTAATTAGATTAGCATTTTCAGGAATGAAACAACCTAGCTGAGGGATTATCTTGTCATTTAAATTCATACCTTATTTTTTTGATTTCCATACATATTATTCAAGAAGTTTTTTTTTCAGCGTTTATAAAAGTCTGACAATTCTAATTTTTGTTTTTATTTGAGTCTATCTTGTTTAGTTTTTTTACTCCCACCCCCAGATACATTTCAGTGTCTTTAAGGTATTTATCTTTTAGATGGATTAACCCTCTTAATTTTCAGTTTTTATTTACATATTTTCTCTGCATGAACGAAAATAACAATTCCTTTTAGAGCAAACAAACTTTATCATGCAGTACTGTAATCACAACTTTATTAGACTGGAAAATGCATTGAATTTAGTGAATTTTGGTAGAACCCATTCCATTAAAAAGGTATTTTTAGACTTTAATAAAAGGATTGTGAAGGCTGTTGAATATCAGCTCTGCTGATACAATTTTTTTTAGACAACCAAATGTCACTGAAATACAATTTGGGGTTCCTACTGTTCTAAAATGCGACTAACAACATTAGCTAATGATAGCCATCTTGTTTTTGATGGGTGCAAAATTTTATGAGGTTTCAGTTCAAGAAACGTCTGAAATTGCACTAGTTCACATTGTCTCTTTGCTACATTTAAAGTGGTTATAAATTTTTGCCAAATCTTCACACCTTCTAGGTAGTACATTTAGCTTCACTTGCACAGAGATGCAGAGTATTACAGACATTTCATAATAAATATTTTTAGGGCATTTGTTTTCAAATTGACTTGCAACCGAGTTGTGTGCCATTTCGTCACATTACACCCATCGGAATTAAATCCATTTATATTTGATACTGGAATTTCAAATTGATTAAATGTTTTCATTAAACCCTCAAATAACCTTTTTGCAGTCGCACCTTCCTGGACACCCTCTAGATTTTTTACATCATAAACATCATACAACTCCCAAAACTTGCAATCGACAGCTGCAGCATTTTTGTCATAAAACCCTCACTACTTTATTTGATGATTTCACCGACCCGACATCTGTTGACTCATCACAAAGTATGCTTATTTTTATTTCCTTTCAATGTTATTACAATTTTTTCCTTATATGACAGACCAATTATATTCTTAACAATTCCCGTTGCTTTGGTTCGTTTTACATGCACAGCCTTATCATTGATTTAATCTTGAAAAATGTCCTTCAGGTGATCCATCGCTTGAAATGGTATATTATGTTCTTTAGGAAACCACACAATTTAATTTCTGCTATGGATACAGAATCTGATGGCTTCTTTACTGCTTTCTCAAACAGTGAGGATACTGACGGCTGACTTTAGTTGCAGTTTCAAAATATGATCTTATTTTTCCCTTTAGCATGGTTTTGAGAACAGTTATTTTAAAAGCATAGTTGCATTGCATAGTTTGCACCTATTTTTAAGCAAATCTTTAGGGATTTAACCAAGGTTTAATTTCAGGAAGAGATTCCCATTCTTTTTCTGTACTTCTGCGACCGATGTTTACTTGAACTTATTTTAATTTATTAGCCTGAAAAAATATGAATAGGCTATACATACACACACACTTACTTCTTCACAATCTTCAGTGAGTCACGCACAATAATCGCCCTAGTGATGAGTGTACACTTTCATTTTTTTTTTTTTGGGTGGTGTCATTTCCAGATTATTTATTTCTTCATCACTCATATTGAGGAGAATGAGAAACAAATTACACAATAAATCCAAATTTTTATCCGATTTCACGCAAGAAGACCAGTCACTGCCTTGCTGCAACTTGAACTTTTTGTCAGTTATGTAATATGTCATCCGTGTTTAGGACGAGTTAGAACATTTACAGTAGACGTACAGCAAATTTTGACTCAGAGTCGAATATTACCAACCAATACTTGGTCGATCGTACTTTTTTAGTAAACGCTATTTTTGTTTATTTAAACATCATCAATCCAACTTCAGAATCAATTTTTATTTAAGTTTTTTTACAAACATGAAAGATATAGAGGGGAAATATTTGGCATCATTGGATTTTTTCTTTTGAGGTAAGCACAGATTTATTTACAAAAGCGTACGATACCTTTTATTGCTATTTACATTTTACCAGACCGGTTTTATCGTTAATTTATTTACGATAATTTTTACGAATGGCAATTTTATTTATGACAGGATGCAGGTGATGCGGCGGTGCCGCATAATTTTATTTTTTATTTATTTATTCTTTTGTATCTTATTGTATCTTTCATCGATTGTCTGATTTTTCAACCCATTTAGCCTCTCTATTTACATCTTCGGTGTTTCCTATGTGTCGTTGTTTTAGCTCATAATTCCTGTCGTTTTTCTGTGTCACCCTCTTTTAGTTTATTTCTTGTTTTCGTTGCTGGGTGTTATTTCTACTTTTATTTCTTTCTTTCTGTTGTTATTTAATTATTTTTTATGTTTTACTTGGTCTGCCAGCCTCTGTTCTGTTATTTCTCTCATTCCCGATGTTGACCAGTCATCTTTTGCACCTCTTTCTGATTTTTAGCATTCCATATTTATTTATTTATGTTTATTCCTTCTTCTGGTTTGCCTAATTTATTTTCCATTTATCTGGTTGCTGGTTACTGTCGCTATTTTTTTTAGTTGCTGGACGACGATTTCCAAGTACCTGACCGTCCTCCCTGTCGATTGGGTTGTATATTTATTGCCATTTACGTCGTTATTTTTATTCTTTCATTTCTTTCCATCATTGCTGAGTTTTGCTATTTAACTCATAGCTGGAACCTACCCCATCGAGAATAGGTACTCATTTACAGCTGAGTAGACTGAGGAAATTATGGTAAAGATCCTTTTTTATTGAATCAATTTAGGAGATTCACCCATCCAACGATTGACCAGCCCCAATGTTGCTTAACCAGTCCATATTGAGCTGAACCATTTATTTAGGGCCAATATTATTTAGGTATTAAACTTAATATGAGATATGATCCTTTGTACTATGTTATTTACATACTTCATCCCTAGTCCATGAAATATAATCAGATTTCAATATCCCCAAGAAGTGTGAATGTTCCTGCATTTATTTTAGAAAATGGTTTAATAAATGGGTGTAAGGGAGCACTTTTAATCATTTAATCGAATGACTGTAAGCCTTACTAACTGAGCCAATTCAAAGCGATATTATTCTGATCTTTTTTCTTTTATTATAAAATGCATGCATTGTGAAATTACATATTATGAAAGATGTGAAATGTTACCTGTGAATATAAATAAAAATCTTCCAATAAGCTACTATTGCAAAAATAAGTTACTTTTCATTATATTTCATCAATTTTTATTTATCTGCTCTTTCCAAAATTTATTTTTATTAATCCATTCATTATAAAAAAAGGAAAAGAGGAAATATGCAGTTGTTCATCGATGTGATTTTTAGAGAAAATAGAAAGACCAATAAGAAATATTATCGCCTCGGCTACAAAGTGTCTCATAACTGGTATATTTTAATGGCGTTGACCCTGTATTCGGTATCCTAACCCGTTTTGGATAACTGTAAAACTGTAAAGAATTTTATGTTTTTCCTGCTTGCTGAATGACTAGGTAAACCTCTTGAAGTGTAATTATCATCATTACATAGCCTCCTTTTTTTTAATCTCCATATTCCAATATTCCTCTGTTGATTCCTTCCTCCTCTTCCCAGCTGATCTTCATCAACTATTAAATCAATTTTAGCACAATCGTCTCTTTCCCTTAACAGGATAGTTGTTTCCCACTTTGACGAGTCAGTTCTACCGTTCTTTTCTAGTGGTATACTTATGGGAACCGAAAGAACTTGGCAAAGTGGAGATCGTCGTCCTTTCAGCCGCCAGGTCGTGACAAAGAACTTTTCTTTCTCGATACAGTATAAGAAATCCTACGCGGGTAAGAGACCAGCTACTGGCAAGAAAGTCGTAATAATTTTATACATGGGCCAACGTTTACGCATTTAAATTCGTTCTTCTTTTACTAACTGAATGAATGCCCTCATACGTAAAATTCGTTTTCTATCCTAAATTGATGTCTATGTGTACGTTTGGACTTGTTAGTTTTCTGAAAAGAAAACTATTGTGTCGGTTTTGTCTGTCGTCAGCACTTTTTTCTGTTCGCACTTTTTTCTGTCCGACCTCAGATCTTTAAAACTATTTGATTTATTTATTGCAATTTGGTATTTTGATCATTTATTTCCAATCATCAATTTACCAAATTGCAGCTATCTAGCCATAGTATTTTTATTTTATTAAAGGTTTAGTTTTTTGCAATCCTGTTTTTTGACAACATTACAGGATTTTTTTACCGGCCCATGGTTAAATTTTTATTTATTTGGCTCATACTTAATTTAATTCATTTAGACCACCGAAAAATAAATCTATTTTCAGTGGCCTTGATTATACGATGTTTTGTTATCCAATTGGTGTGTTATACACTGACCCCCAAATTGTTGTTTATAATGATGACTTTACGTGCTTTTGTTTTTGTTGTGCCTGCAGCTGGTAACAATTCTTTTTTAATACTTTTATTTTTAAGGCATGACTGCGTAATCTACCTTACTCAGAACTTTTGTTTATCAGTTGAAATGATAAATTGTAGTATCCAATTATTATAAAAGGCTAAACTTACAATACACAGAGCGAAAACTGAGGTTTTTTTTTAAATGCGAAATACCTATAGGCCTACTTGCTGTCAGACCTATTATCATATGTCTTTTGGGTTTTATTGTCCGGTCACAATTAGCTCATTACAACTAATCTTTCTATCACTCTGTCAGTCTATCTGTCTATCTCTCCATCTATCTATCTCTAGAGTTAGTCTATCTGTTACTTATAACAATTTTTCATTTCAACTCCTTATAATTAGTCGCCATTTTACCATTAAGGGACTATGTTTTTCTGTCTATATCCCACTTTTCTCTCCTGCAAAAACAAATAAGTAACACAGCTTCCCTTTTTGTTGCTTCCCGCCCACCACGCCTCTCTGCCTCTAATCATTTTTCCTTTTTTGATTTTCCCGAATTCCACTTTTTCGAAAGGTGTCAGACTGGGACCCTCTGTTTAATATTCACAGGATTCTGACTTCAAGACTCTTCCCCTCTTTTGCTCTTCCCCTCTTCTCTCTCTCTCTCTCTCTCTCTCTCATACACTCATTCCTTTTTCGCTATCTCTATAATTTTTCTTCCATATACAATTTTACACATTCTCCGTCTGTCTGTCTGTCTGTCTGTCTCTCTCATATATGCACACAAACATATGCACGCATAACGACGTATACATATGCTTTGCAACTTTGGTTTGTAAAACAAAGGATTTAACAATGGTTGTTATCGATTTAATTATTTTAATGGAACGGAACAATTCAATACCATTTATTTCTGTGAACAATAAATTCTCCCATTGTTTGCGTTGAATTCACATCACGCTATTTTATTTTAGCCAAAGGAGCGAAAACATTCTCCATTTTCTTCTTCGACAGTTTTCATTTATTTATGATTGCACGCCTTTTATATTTCGTCTTTTCAGATGCATTTAATATTCGTTGCCTTGACCTTTATATCCGACGTCGGATTATTCGTTCACTGAAATAATTTTAAATTATATTTGTTTTTAGAATGAAATGTTTTGCTTTCCGTTGCCTAGAATTTTCTGTTGTTTTGCTGCCTAGATCTTTCCGTCATTATTCGACAGGTAACTTTGAGGTTCAGTTCCTGATAATGGATTGTCTGAGTGAGAAATTCGACGCACACAATGGACGCATTTCCTAAGAGAGTCGAGTATCTGAATGGAAGTCTTTTATGAATGATGAGTTACATGAGCTTCACCCGGTCACGACTGTCTCCGGTCATATCGTCTGTGGATATTTACCGTTGGTTCCAGAAAACAGGCCACTAAAGTTATCCTTTCGTTAATTTAAAATGTCAAGCAAACGGGGCGTATTGACAAAGCGATTACTTTTGAGATTCGGAGAGTATTATCCTAACAGACAACTTCAAAAGGGAACAGACCCACTAATATGGACTATGGAGTACTCATCACTGTTGTGACTTTTGATAAATGCGATCAAAATAGAACGCAGAGAAAAGGTGCAAATGGGAATTGTTACCCGACGGCAGATAATCACCAGACCTGTCACCTCAAGCCAACCACCTCGCTCCCTAACTTAAGTCCTTCCTGCATGCTGAATAGTCTGGGAACAATAATGAAATCATCCATTCTGAGAAGGCGTAAGTAGGGACGCGGATTCAATCTTGTTCCCGACGGGACAGCAAAGCCTCAACTCCTACAGACCTAACGATTATAAAGTAGAGATTATACAACGCTCTGAATTCTGAGAAGATTATGTGGCAAAATGATGTTATTCCTCGAATTACTTTTTCTGGTGCAGGCAGAGTTTGTTGGGTGAATTGATCATGTTTACTTCCATACATACATTCATAAACACATGCTCAAACACACACATACATATAGATAGATAGATAGATAGATAGATAGATAGACAGATAGACAGATAGGCAGAGAGATAGATAGTTAGATAGATAGATAGGTATAGATTATATATATATATATATATATATATATATATATATATATATATATATATATATATATATATATATATATATATATATATTGTAACGTAGGCAACCACTTTATAAGCAAAACCAGCTTCCAAACTGTATTACTAAGTAAATGTAGTATTTTTCATACTGATAACTAACTGAGAAAGGGCATGAGAAACTCAGCCCCCTACATAAATTTCTATCCCTGCTCCCCTTTTTGGTGCATCTTTTTATCTTTCCAAAGACTTGATGACTGCTTGAAATGCCCCTTTTCAGATAAAGGCGACTGGGGACGAAAGCCTGCCAAAACTGCCAGGAAAGTTAAGCTGTCCCAGCAACTGGCAAACATGGGGTGCCAGAGCTCTTGACATAGAAAACGAGGCCGTAACACATGTGACTGTGTTACCATCTTGACCCCTGAGGCGAGACACCGGCGATTCTAGCGCCCTCTGAAAGGAACAGGAAAATAAGCTGGCAAGGTTATAAAAAGAGGGCAGTCAGCTGCCTTGGTTATAAAAAGAGGGCAGTCAGCTTCCTCTGTCTCAGTATCCTATCGGTAGCAGACACAGCACACATCCCCTTGAATGCTCCTGATTGAGCTGACCCCACATGGCCATCTTTCAGACCCCAAGTAACTTACCTGTGTATTCCCATTAAACTTATCCCTCCATTTCTGGTGAAGTTCGGTGAGGCCTCTCCGTTGCATCATTTTAAGGTAACGTCCTGATCTGAAGTTCTTTCAAACAGTCATGTATCTTTAATCTTTAACTGAATTTCATTTTCTTTTCAGAAGTGTGAATTCTCACAAAGTCCTGACTCAGTTAGTCCAGAGTGAAGGGTGAAGGTTTAACATAAGCATCTCACACCAGAATCGAGTTATCTTGGCACCATATGTGCAACCCTCGCTTCGCCAGATGCCATTATAATTTTCAGTGTGTAACTGCTTGTATTTTCTAATCGCAGATGGTGTCACTAGATTTGGAAACAACTGCTTGTCTTGTGCTTGTTGTGGCATTACCACTACAATCAATTCTTCAGTGTCCCTTTCGAGAGGATTTCTCATAGATTCTTCAATATCTGAACAATTGCTGAAATGTTTAACCACGTCACAGAGCATTACTTTACCTGCCAATTATTCCCCATTCTTCTAATTGACAGGTTTAATTGTAAATATATTCCACTTAAAGTAAATCTAAGCGTTTATCTGAAAGAGTTCCTTGCTGAAATATGGCCTTCAGTCCAACTGTTTTTCTATTTAAGTTTCCACTTGACCAAGCAATTGCAGTCAGAGTGAGGAATACAGTAGGTAGGTCAGATTGAAACCTTAATAGTGGTGAGCAATTGGGCAGAATTTGCACCCTGCCCATTGCAAGAACCCCTTGCAACTCGTAGATTCCAGCCAGTAGCATTCACTAGAGCTGGGTGTGAGACTAGAAACGAATCTGGTAACACCAATCCTAAATAACCACAAGCAAACAAGTTTCCACAGCGTAAGTACAGTTTTATTTTTACCTTGTCATAGGTGGAAATAAAACCGTGATGATTGTGAACAGTGTTAGGAAACAAGAGGCCAAATGCATGCTAACAAGATTTTTTATAGTGAAGAGAAATTGTGTTTTCCAAAACAAAAGCTTTGTGGATAACGCATGATAGGCTGCATGTCTTAACTACTAGGATTAGTTAGGCAGTGAAGGGTGAATCCAAGTGATAAAGTAATGAAATAGTGCACTTATTTCCTCCTTTTGCTCAGGACAGTTTGCCATCCAATAATTAGCTAGGCTACACAGTAAATTCAGGCTATGCATTATAGCCTGTACAGCAATTTTCGCTTCTCTGGAGTATATCCTTCTCTCTCTCTTGCTCACCGTAGCAAAAGTGCTAGCTTTTAAAAATCCTGTTTGCATTTTTTTAAATAATTATTTTGTTGCGTTCATGCAAAATAATTTTATTTATGGCCACGTGAGCTATTGTCTGCCATTGTCTACCTCGAAACTCATTGCCTTTTTATTTTACTACAAGTAACAGAGCGATTTTTCCCCATTCATAAATCTCGCATCTGAAACCCAAGAAACCCACTCCAAAAGCGCTTGTCTTTTTTTCAGAACTCTTCATGCGAGATTTCGGTCACAACAAGCAGCACGTGCTCACCCAGCTGCCTACCTTCCTCATCAAAACAATGATTGGGTGACCATTGGGTAGTAGCTTCAATGAACGTAGTAGCTAATCATGTGCCCTTCAATCAAAATTCATAATTAGAGTAAATTCATTATGCACGTGACCATAGGCAAACCATTTGATTAGTGAAAGATAGATTCCAGCATTTTGTACACGTCATACTGGGGAGAATTTAATTACTTCGTCTCTGAGCCGAGACTCATAACAGCGTTATATTATTGCATTTGATTACTTCATACTATGGGAAGCTCAGTTATTTATACCAACTTAAGGACGTGTGTTTCCCCAAAACTCTTGTTTTGAAGCTTAAGCTCATCTGCGCCAACCAAAGGTGTTTCTCAGCATGATAAATTCATTCAATTATGAATGTTTCGTTCTAACAACAGCATAAAATCGTTCACTTACGAACCCCACGTTCTATGGCACTATATTCGTTCCTTTGAGAACCTTGCGTCCAAGAACACCCTAGAATCGTTCACTCACGAACCTTTACGTTCTAAGAACCGCTTAAATTTGTTCCATTAAGAACCTTATGTTCGAGAACACCCTAGAATCGTTCACTCACGAACCTTACATTCTAAGAATCCCTTAAATCCACTCAATTAGAAAACCTTACGTTCGAGAGCACCCTAGAATCGTTTGCTCACGAACCTTTAAGTTCTAAGAGCCCCTTAAATTCGTTCAGTTAAGAACCTTATGTTCAAGAACACCCTAGAATCGTTCACTTATAAACGTTTAAGTTCTAAGACCACCTTAAATTCGTTCAAGTCAGAACCTTACATTCAAGAACACCCTAGAATCGTTCATTCACGAATTTTTACATTCTAAGAACCCCTTAAATTCGTTCACTTAAGAACCTTACATTCAGGAACAACTCAGCGTTATTCACTTACGAACCTTACGGTCTAAGAACACCTTAAAATCCATTCCCTTAAGAACCTTACGTTCAGGAACAACCCAGATTCATTCACTTATGAACCTCACATTCTAAGAACCCCTTAAACTCGTTCACTTACAGACCTTACGTCCAAGAACACCCCAGAATCGTCCACTTACGAACCTTACGTTTCTAAGAAGCCGTTAAATCCACTCCCTTAAGAACTTACGTTCAGGAACAACCCAGAGTCGTTCACTCACGAACCTTTACGTTCTAAGAACCATTTAAATCCATTCACTTAAGTACCTTCTGTTCAAGAACACCCAAGAGTCGTTCACTTACCTTCTCAGCACCCTTAATTCTTTCATTTAAGGACCTTACATAAAGAACACCATAGAAACGTTCACTCACAAGCCTTACGTTCTAAGAACTTCCTAAATTCGTACCTTTGAGAACCTTACATTCTACACATAATCTAGATTCTTTCATCTAAGAACCTATTTCGCTCTTCAAGCTACTAGTTAAGTTCATTTAAGAGCCCATTCTTTGAACACACTATTATTTACATTTACTTAAGAACCCATTATGCTCTTCGAGCTACTAGTTATGTTTATTTAAGAGCCCACTTAATCTCTTTGAGCTACTAGTTATGTGCATTTAAGAGCCCATTCTTTGAAAAATCTATTAATTATGTTCACCTAAGAACCTATCATGTTCTTCGAGCTACTAGTTACATTTGTTTAAGAGACGTTCATTGAGTAATCTGTAAATTACATTCACCTAAGCTCTTTTAGCTACTAGATACGTTCAACTATGAGCACGTCCTTCAAACACCCTATTAATCATGTTCACCTAAGAATCCTCATGCTCTTCGAGCTACTACATACATTCATTTAAGAGCACGTTCTCCGAGCAACTTAGACAATGAGCATCCTTCGAACTTACTAATTACGCTTAGTCAGGATAACATAGCCTTCTCCCTGTAATAAAACTTCCCTCGATGCCTCGGCAATATGGCTTCTTACACCAACGAAATCAAAACCCTTGTCACCGCCGGGAAAAACATGCGGCTCAAGGGCCAAGATTTGCAAGCTTGGGTCACGGCCGGGCTAGAAAGAAAAAGGCAAGAAAGAGAATCCAAGAAAGAGTGAAGCAGGCAAGAAAGAGAAGCCAAGGAAGAGTGAGACAGGCAAGAAAGACTAGCTAAGGCGGAGCAAGAGAGGAAGGAAAGACTAGATAGGGAGGAGAAAGATAGCGCCCACAAAATCGCCATGGCCACCCAAGGGGTCTGTAGCCCTACAACCGCATCTCCCCATCCTCTATCACTGCCGCCAGCTCCATGATGCCAAAATGGAATGACCCGGAGCCCAAGGCCTGGATTGACCAAGTTGAAGAGGTCCTCAGGAACTTCCAGCCCCAGCAAGCAGAAATCTCTATGCTCCTGTCAAAACAACTGGAGGGAAAGGGCCAAGCCACGTTCCACTCCGTCCTGGTAATGGATTGTGGAAACCTTGTGGAGGTCTGGAAAGCCACAATTAAGACCTACGAGCTCACTCCCAAAAGGTGGAGACAACACTGGAGAGGACAGACGAAGCAGCGGGTCAGACATGGGCCGACTGGGCATGCCATAAATCCCAAGCTCTCATGTGGTGCCAGAATCCTGTAATGCTACCTCTGCAGAGGAAATAATAAAAACTTTCCAGCTCAAGGACTTCCTGCACTATGCCCCCCCAGCCCTCTCTACCTACCTCTGCGATAAGAACCTTCCAGTGCTTGATGAGTGCTGCTACCATTTGGCAGACCCCTGGGACACTCACCATCCTGCAGCAAGTTCCCCGGGCCGTAAGATTTGGCCTTCTTCTCTTACCTCCGGTCAGCCTTCGCCCAAGAATGGGCACCTGACAAGAAGCCCGTGTGCGGCTATTGTAAAAGATCAGGGCACAGTACCACTTGAAGGGTGAAAATCAGCCAGACACTCCCGCCAAGTCTCCCAATGGCATCACGCCAAACTAAGCCAAGTCTGGCCCTAGGATGAACAACAAAGGGCCTGCTCCCTCTACTGGGACAGTGTCAAGCAAAGATTAGAGCAAGAATTATTGCACAGCCTGTAAGGTTCAGGGGCACTCTGCCCTATGGGCAAAATGCCCTATTAAAACAAAATCACTTGCCATTGCTTTGGCAGTTACAAATCCTAAAACCTTAGGCCCTCCAGCCAAAGGTCCTATATCTGTGACACCTCCCTGAGGAAGCTACCCCACCTGCCATGTCACAGCATTCGATGACAATGGCACACAAATCTCCCTCATAAGGAAAGATAAGGTCCCCTATGGGGCCACCATTGACAGACGTAAACTTATCACAATGGAGGACATCAATCAGATGAAGATGATTCTCCCCACTGTCAAATTTAGGGTCAAAAGACCTCAAAGAATTAAAATCTGCACTCTTGCAGTAGCTACTCACCTTTCTGGAGGCTATGACCGCCTCCTAGCACAGGACTTCTGGTCCCTTCCTAATTTACAAAAATCCAGGGGCCCTAACCCCTCCAAAACTAGATCAAACAACAAGAGTGCTCAGAGACCTGCCTTAAACTCACTGCCAGTGCCACTGGCACACCCTGAGCAGTGCCAAGCGCCATCCGTCTCGAGCAATGAGCCTTTAACAGATCTCATTCCAGTGCCAAGGAGTGCCTGGAATCTCTCTTCCAGTGACCCCAAAATTGACACAGAACC
>NC_089794.1:49752041-49757041 GCF_040412425.1 Macrobrachium rosenbergii | reverse complement strand
TATATATATATATATATATATATATATATATATATATATATATATATATATATATATATATATACATATATATATATATATATATATATATATATATATATATATATATATATATATATATATATATATATATATATATATATATATATATATACATATACATATACATATATATATATATATATATATATATATATATATATATATATATATATATATATATATATATATATATATATATATAAATGGATGTATGCTTGTGTGTCTATGTTCCACTATAACTGTGAAATGCACTCAGTAATTTCAACCAAACTGATATATATATATATATATATATATATATATATATATATATATATATATATATATATATATATATATATATATATATATATATATATATATATATATATGACTTACTATTTGGAAGGTTTTGTGCATGGGCGGCGATCAAGGTATAGCGGAAACTATCCACCAGCGGCACCAGAGTAGGAAACAGATGTTGGAAGTCGAAGAAACTTCGCCTTCATTTCCTCAGCAGGTGCTTAGAAGAACAAGTCCTTCCACGATCCATGCTGCCAAGAAGACTCCTGCAGTTCGGTGACCTACCTTTCGAGACGTTTCATCGACTTCTTTTGTTGAAGAACATCGAGATCAAGAGAATCGAAGTCAGAGAGGCCTACAGAAATTCGAGGAGGAAGAAACGAGACCTATTCAGTGCCATACCAAATGACGTAGCAAGTTATTTTTGATCACTGCGACAAAAGACTACGGTATAGGAGAAGAAAGATGGAAAATATTTTCAACCATCAATTATATATAATTAATTGATAGTAGTGAATGAACATTTGATGCTAGTTCGGCATTTGTAAATATTTTTTCTGATTATAATTTTGATCAGTCATCCTAACCTGAGTTTTTCTGTAACACCCACTACACCTGACTATGTTAATAAATCTGAGGCCTTTTGTAATTTAGAAAAATTTGGCAATATATCTGATGACAATCTTAATCTTGTTAAAGGTTTTACCTATGGTGTAAATTCATTTCCCTCCCTTTCAAATGTATCCTTAAGGTTCTTAAAAGCGTGCAAAAGTCTGAAGAACAGTGACCAACTTCATTTTACAAAAGAAGATAAGTCTAATGCAATGGTTATTCTAATTAAGCAAGATTACAAAGAAAAATTATATTTACTGCTGATGTTAATACCTACGCGAAACGTGTGCTTTCTCATTTTAATAAGGCCAAAAGTATCTTAAAAAATAATCAACATTTCATTAAACAATTTGTAACCATATCTCCAACTTTACCTTACATGTATGGACTTGTTAAAGCACATATACCCGGTAATCCCATTAGACCAGTTATCAGCTCTGCTGGGTCATGTACTTACAAGTTGTCAAAATGTCTGGTTAAGATTCTTTCACCTTTGGTAGGAAGAATTTCGAACTCTAATATTAAACATAATGTAGATCTGATAGAAAAACTGAATAACGCAACTTTTAATTTTAAGTCAAAAATGATTAGCTTTGATGTTGTATCTCAATTTACAAAAGTACCTGTAAATGACTTGCTTTAATATTTATCTGAATTTTTAGATAATTATGATTTACTCTTGTCTAGTAAAATTGTTTTAAAACTGGTTAACCATTGAATTTGTGATTCGGTTTTTACTTTTGAAGACAAATTTTATACAAAAAAAAAAAAAAAAAAAAACTGGTATAGCAATGGGAAATCCAATTTCGCCTGTTTTAAGTAATTTATACATGGAACTTTTCGAAACCAGATTTTTACCTGATATTTTACCATATGGCGTTCTGTGATTGAGATACGTAGATGGTATTTTTTGCATATGGCCTCAAACCGAAAATGTGAAAATGTTTCTTTTCAAACTGAACAATTTGGTACCTTCTATTAATTTTACGTATAAAGAAGAACATGATGGTTGTCTCTCATATTTAGATGTAAATGTTCACCGTACTGTAAATGGCTTTAAACACTTGGCTTATAGGAAACCCGCAAATGTAAATTCATACATCCACTATTAATCTAATCATAGCAATCAAGTAAAGAAGGCTACTTTTTCTTCCATGTTTTAAAGAGCTTTACGTATCTGCAGCCGTGAATTTCTTCAGGAAGAGTTTGAAAATATTTTTGACATAACAGAAAAATTAAAATACCCCAAATATTTTGTTGAAAGTGCTTTGCAAAAATCACAAAAAAACGTTTTATTCAGTAACAACAAGAGTGGTTTTTAACAATCAAAATGTTCTTATTTTACCATATTGTGATCTATGTAGGGTTCCAAGTTTTTACAAGAATATTAATATTAATGTTGTTTTTAAAATTTTCAAATACCTTGAAAAACATACTAACAAGGAATTCTCCCAGAGTTTCTCAGGGCTGCATTTACGGGGTTCCTTCCATGAATTGCAGGTGTTTTTATATAGGACAATCTGGGAAGGGACTGGAGACAAGAATTAAACAACACAGATATAGTGTGAGAACGGGACAAATGTCGAATGCTTTATTTTTACACATTAATAATTTTAATCATATGATTCATTGGGGGCGGGTAAAAGTTATTTTATGTTGTAACAATGTAATGCGTAGAAATGTTATTGAATCTGCTTTGATTAAATATCACGGTGACTTATTGAATGTAAACCCGGGTATGTACAAAATAGACGCATTTGTTGTTCAAGAGATTTGTAAGGTTGTTTCTTTTTAATCACCTGTTGAGCAGTTCTGTACCTACTGTACTGGTTTTAACCGGATTTTGAATATTTGTTTCCATTTTTTCAGCTTTTATATTTACTTTGTTAGATATTCTAGGTGTTTTTAGCATTGGACATCGAAAATATGTTGGAATAACACGAAAGTGTTTGGTAATCCTTTCTTTTACTTTTCCTGTGGTCTTAGCAGAATATATTATCACACTATTTAGTGACATATAAGCATATATATATATATATATATATATATATATATATATATATATATATATATATATATATATATATATATATATATATATATATATATATATATATATATATATATATATATATATATATATATATATATATATATATATATATATATATATATATATATATATATATATATATATATATATATATATATATATATATATATATATATATATATATATATATATATATATACATAGTATATATGTGTGTATGTATGTGTGATGTGTGTGCAAGTGTGTGTGCTTGTGTGTATGTGTGTGTGTGTATTCGGAATATTATTCCATAATATACCTTCATTTCAAATGTTAATATTAATGTCTAAAGCGTAACGTGTTTTAATCCATAAACATTTCAACGTCTTGTTATGGTTGTAAGTTACAACTATGGGTTTTGACAGTGAATAAAAAAATAATCACTTTAGCTTTTCGTTAATCGTTCCGAAGGACCAAAAAATGTTGGGATTAGTTAGCCTTTTTTTTTTTTTTTTTACTTTCCAGAAATGCATATACTGTAGATGGCGGTCTAGTAAGGAGTTCACGACAGAATGAACATATTTTTTTATAAATTTAATCATAACTTTCAAAAATAATATTTTCTTTAAATGATGAGCAGCTGTATTGACAATATGCATGAATCTCTCTCTCTCTCTCTCTCTCTCTCTCTCTCTCTCTCTCTTTTCGAGTGTAAAAAATATGTGGACATGAACATGCCCGCATTTCTTTCTTTCTCCTCTCTTCTTCAAACAAAAGGAGAAAATTCTACTGTCTCTAGAAGCATTATAATTTTTAAATATACAATAGAGGGCAGTTAGATTTTAAGTTAAATTTCAGTCTTTAGAGAATAAATTTATTCATATATATATATATATATATATATATATATATATATATATATATATATATATATATATATATATATAGAGAGAGAGAGAGAGAGAGAGTTCTTGAGAGAAGAGAGAGAGCCCACGGACGAGAGATATAGTATACATACATACATATACATGTATATATATATATATATATATATATATATATATATATATATATATATATATATATATATATATATATACACGGTGATATATATATATATATATATATATATATATATATATATATATATATATATATATATATATATATATATATATATATATATATATATACATACATATATATATATATATATATATATATATATATATATATATATATATATATATATATATATATATATATATATATGTGTGTGTGTGTGTGTGAAAATATATTATTTCTGAGGTAAGAATTGGATATCAAAGGACGTTTGTAGTACTGTATGTATGTATATGTATGTATTAAAAAATCACAGCAGATGCACGTGACTTCAGTACGTAAGCGAATATGCGTGAATAAATAAACGTGAAAGTGCTTGATACTGAACTTCTGATTGTCATTTTCGGTTGTATTCATTTAAATATATATAACTTTTTATCACATCACCGTAGTCCTGAGTTCTTTCATATACAATCAGTCCACGGGATAAACGAACTTAATATCAACTAACTCTACCTTCGGTAATAATATGAAAAATATATGTTTCCGAAGGGGAATTTTTAGTTGATAACAAGTTTGTCGTCCGTGGGTATATGAACCAGCGATGTGACAAGAACTCAGGACTACAGTGGACGCATTTGACAAACCCACACGGCTACCAAGTGAGGTATAAAAGTGGATATCGGCTCCTAAATACAAATCTGAGTTCGAACTCAGGTGTTTGTATTTAGAGACGATATCCACCCACCTCTGCCATGTTAACCGTGTAGTGCGTGAGTTTGTCGCTGGTTCGAGCCCACGGGACAAAGAACTTGTTATCAACTAAAAAATTCCCCTTCGGTAACATTTATGAAAATATATTATTTCCGAGGTAGAGCAAACTGGATATTAAAGGACGTTTGTAGCTTACTGATTGTATATGAATCACGGTGATGTGATAAAAAGTCATAATATGGCTGCGTGTGACAAA
>NC_089794.1:49687041-49744541 GCF_040412425.1 Macrobrachium rosenbergii | reverse complement strand
AAGAAAAATAATACACACACACACACACACACACACACACACATATATATATATATATATATATATATATATATATATATATATGTGTGTGTGTGTGTGTGTGTGTATATATATATATATATATATATATATATATATATATATATATATATATATATATATATATATATATATATATATATATATATATACACTGCCTTTTACACAAGGACCTTCTCACCACAGAGGGACAATGATAAAACATAATAATTGTTATCAGTTGAAAGGAAAATTACTATATCGTTTTCTTAAAAACTGACCAAAGACCAAAATTAACTGGTCTGTAAACAAGTCTCATAAGTTGTTTTCTGTCATTGCTGAAAATTTTGTCATAATAGCAAGAATGTAATCTGCTTTTCATATCTGCGCATAGTAATGACTTAAAAAGTACTGTATGCAAGCTGACTGAGTGCCTTGTTTTGCTGTGTAGTCATTGTAGTTTATGACGGATTATCACATTTGGGTAAATTTTTTTCTCTTAGCTGACAACATTTACAGATCCAGTCAAACTTCTGCTGAGAAAATGTAGGTATTAAAATCTATTTATTTGACTATATTCTAATTTGTTTAATATCATTTACATCAGTGCAAAATTGGTCAAAATATCCTGTACTCAGTATTAATCGTGTACCGATGAATAAATTAATATATTTTCACTTCAAAAAGATGTCTGACATTTAAAGATAGTCTAAAAACTCATCTCTCGTTCATTTTGAGAATTGTTGCCATGTTCCTGCAACCTCCACACCCAAGCGTACTAATGAAACGCAGGATTTAAATTCGACGATAAGATTGTTCACATATTACTCCCAATGAATGTGTAGAACCTTCTGCCTTCACTCTTTGTTTCTATTTAGGTTGTTTAAATAAGCAATTCGATCAGCAAGCCTTAATCCCCATTTTTCGCTCATTTTCAGTATGGGATGAAGTAGATTTTCTTCATTGACAGTATCACACCCTATTAAACTAATTCAGTCTTAATCAAATGAAAACTCTAATAAAGAGTTTAGAAAAGAAATTGCTTTTTATTAACTGTTTTATCACCAGATTTTAATTTAGAATCACCTTTAATCGGGTCCTTAGTTCAATGGAGCTTTTATAATTAAAGGACTCATAATCGGCTAAGCCTTAGAGGATTATCTTATTTACTGAAAATGCTAATATTCATATAGGTACAAGAGGAAAAAAAATCATTCATCATAATTCAAACGTAATATTTAAGCATGAAAAGTCTTTTTGCACACAACGAAAATTGTATCTAATTTATCTAGTTCTCAATTATTATTATTTTTGGATAGCCAAAAATAATCGTTCTTATATTTATTTCAGGAATTTGAAAGTCGTGCCCCTTTACCGAATAAGATTAGCTCATCAATGGTTGTGTGCGAAACACTAAGAGGGGAAACTAACACGAATATAACGACTGGATATTCTGGGAGGTGGTAAAAGAGTGGAACATGATCTTTAAAAAAAGGAGCTTATGATACTAACTTGACTGTGTACTGTAAAGGATATTGAACTTCTAAAAATTTCTGTTAGCTTTTTGCACTGATTGAATACAGTATGCCCATGGAAAAGCCGCTTATCTTAAAGATAATAATTCATTTTCATTGAGCAGCTCACGAATTTTCTCACTTCTTTGCGAGAGACAGTAGGTGTTAATTGAATTATTATTTCATATAATATCCTCATTTTCATTTTCACTTTCCTGCCCAACTAATCAATTGCATTACCAGTAAAATCAACCACGACTGAAGCCATTATAATGATGTTAGTTTAATTATTTCATATGCCAATTATGATAGAGCCCACACTGATATTAATAATGGCCTCATGGGAATATCCAGTAATGAGAAAATCACTGATCTTATAATTTAACGAATCCCTTGCATTTTTTGTATTATTTTAATAATAAAGGGAACAAATTTATATGTAGATATAAAATGAAGCAAGAAATAAACTTAAGGAAATTAATGAGGAAGTTACATATTTCTTTTAGACAAAGCTTTCTAACACACAGCTTTATTACAAAGTCTAACAGCATTGACAAGGAAAATGAAGAACAGGTAGGACAGGTAGGAAGGGCAGCAGAAAGAAAGTTAAACTGGATGTAAAGGATAATGACGTCTATACGGCAATTACATGCTCATTAGAGCAATTTATAACAAAGTATTACGGGTCAGTATATATTTCAATATTTCATTTGAATGGAACACCAAGATAGTTTTTTGTCGGTAGGAAATCTGGCTAATTAGCAAGTATCAAACAAAAGTTTTCTAGTAAATATAATTATCACATATCGCATAGGAGAATATTGTTAGTAACATCCTCTACTCTCTCTCTCTCTCTCTCTCTCTCTCTCTCTCTCTCTCTCTCTCTCTCTCTCTCTCTCTCTCTCTTAGGTAATGTAGATTTATTTACTTACATAGATAGGTACTAATGGCCTTACTTATTACACACCATCCAATTATACAATACACATTCTGCATATACGCCAAATTCTTCCTGAATGTTATTGGTATATATTGTATTCGAAAAATAGTAGTCTTAATTTGCGAGTATTTAGATCGTCTTTGCTTTGAAGAGTAGGGCAAAAAAAAAAAAAAAAAATGCAACACAAATAAAGTGACAATGACCATTGACACACTGGTCAGATTTATATTATATTTTGGAAATTACCAAAACGCTAACTTAAACCGTTAATAAAACAAGGGTTTTTTTTAACGCTTCAAAGGACTATGTTAAACGTTTAATAAATGATGATGTTTTTAGTCATAATGAATAATTCATACATATTTAAAGAGATTCATAGTGGCTCTTACCTTAAACGTCTTGTTCATAATATTTTCCTACACACTTAATGTATCGGGATGCCCATTAATTTCCTTTAAATTGCATTTGATTATTATGATGTAACAGTATAAAATCTGCTTTCTCAGCAATAAAAGAAGAATAAAGCAGTTAAGCAAAAGAAATTCATGATGTCAATTCTATTTATCCCTTCAGTTTTGTATATGCCCTCTCCTCAAATCTAACGAAGAGTTTAATCTTTCATATAATTTTACAATATCTGCTCCTCTTATGCTGGAAAATTGTATTCTTACCTCTGGAGCTGTGGAAAGTGAATTCATTGCTTTAACAACATTATGATATTGAATGACGCTAATTTAGAGCCCAGACCTCTTTGGAAAAGGATTTCATTCCATTTGCATAATTTTAGTGGGGAATTACTCTCATTTATATTATCACAAAGACTTTTACTGGAACTTTTCCATATTATTAATTTACAAATACGAAATTCGACGGATTTCGACCAAACCCACTGTAGGCTAGTAGGCGATGAAAAACATTCACTGACTGCGTAAATAAAAGGGTACATATTTGTTTCAAATTAATTATTGTATACTCGGATTCTGCATACCAAAGAAAAGGAATTTTTTTCTAAGTTCAGTTGGTCAAGGAGAAGACAGAAAAACATATTGATAGATAGATAGATATTTTAAGGTTAGGATAATACCTGAAATTCAACTCTCTATTGAATTCGTATTGTTTCGATTTTACATAGTTCTGTACATTACTTGTTTGGTTCCTCCTTATGCCCAGACTTGCCCGTGTGTGTTGCTCTAGCTCATTCCTCAATCATTCTCTTAGTGTCGTTAATTTTCTATTTAATCTCAAGAATATTTCCGCTTTTTCCCTACCTTAGAAATGACTAATGAAATCCAAAACGAATCTTTTCTTTCTTTTAATACAACATGTAATCTTCTCACTTTACTTCTATATATCTCTTTCTCGATTACAAATTGGCATAACTGGGTTTTTTGAGGTATACATTACTGTTTTAAAACCAGTAGGGCAAAGATTCAGTTTCCTCCAGAAACATTCATTTTTAATTTTTCTTTAGATATATTTCGGAACTAAAGCCCTATTTACATTTCTGGGATTTTCGATGATCATCGAAAGAGTCCGTTTTAAGAAGCTGAAGGTGAATATCGGCAGCCGATATCATGAAAGCTAATCAGGCTTGATGGAAAGGAGATCGACTTTGAAATGGCATGTACTTAAATTTTCGAATGCCTTTCTATAATGAAAGAATTCAATCCTTTCTTGGTATGTTGCACAAAAACCTTTGGAAAACCCATAAAAAAAGAGGGATAGAAGATTAAGTGATCGTTCGTATTAGAAGCACAAATCACTTATTCAGTTTAAACATACAGAATTTATATTAATATTAAAACAAAAAAAAGTTTCCAATACTTCCAGACCTATTGTTGGTTTCAATAACTTTGATAAAGAATAATTCAAGGAATACATTTTAATTAAACAGCAATATATAAAGTTGGATACTATGTTATAATGCAGTATATAGCTTGTGTATGATCTTTTTCGCCATGGAATTTCTCCCAAAGAAACTATTTTTTTTTCTACTGTCTTCAGAGATGAACTTACATATGTATTATTCATTCTTATTATAATTTAGGAATATGTGAGATTAACTGGACTAACAAATGTCGGGAGTATTCATATCATATATGTGATACGGAAATGTTACTTTCAGACAATTTTGATAAAAAACTACAACTCTCATTTTGAATACAAAATCGAGTTGTTTTGTGTGTGTTATGTGGTAAAGATTTTGAAAAGAAGATAATTGGAAAATATGATGTTACCGTGTGGTATATATCCCCCTCATATTATGCGGTAATGCCGTGGGACCACCGGAAGTCTTTGAACAGAGAAGATATCTAGTTTATGTGATGTTTTCGTTATAACTTGGCTCTGCCCCAAACAGCAGCTGCGACCATTGCGACAAAAGTATTTTCAAAACCTCCAAAATTTATCTGAGAAAAGAAAGAATTTTATGACTGATTTTACGTCCCCTGAC
This sequence comes from Macrobrachium rosenbergii, assembly GCF_040412425.1. NCBI lineage: Eukaryota > Metazoa > Arthropoda > Malacostraca > Decapoda > Palaemonidae > Macrobrachium > Macrobrachium rosenbergii. Next base: position 49,739,617 of record NC_089794.1, on the reverse strand, counting down.
AGTTGTCTTGCCAGATAAGTCTGTTCTCCTTAAAATCGTCCTGTTTGGACGGTATTTCATAAGATTTGATTATACGGCCCAGTTTCCAAATTTACATCCTCCTTCATGAGGAAACAGGTGCATAATTTTTTTGTTGGTGGATAATACCCATTCCATAAAAGCCTCGAGATTGACTCCTAAACAAATTCGCAACATTAATAGCCGCAGAAGACATTTGCTCTAGTTTTAAAGAATTTAAACTGGCATTCAGCGCTTAGGACAGTGAAAAGAGGGAGTTAGAGTAGTTAGACAGCAAGACAAAGAAGTCCAGAGAATACAGGAGACTTAGCATAACGATCTAAGAGTGGAATCTGGAGAAAACCCCACAGTTTAACGAAGGAGTAAAAGCTTTAGGTGTTGGACAGCAAGACTGAGTAAAAGAAGCGGGAACGGAGGTAAAGCAAAAAGCTAAAATGTAGTTGCAGCTAGGGACCGAAATGACACTGCAAGCACCCTTTTTTAATGCCCGCGGAGCACCACTTGAAGTGTACTTATAGCACTATCCCACTAAGGGGAGTATACATTTGAGAAACATAATGTATTCTTTATTATAACTCTATTGTCTTTCACAAAAACGATGACTGAAATATCATTCTCTTTGAGTTCAAATGCTTGTTAAATCAATTTATAATTTCTCAGTTCATTTCGGAATTTCTACTGTGTCATGCAAAGATTTTAAAACTACTTTTATGACCTTTTGATCTCCGTTTGACAGTCTGGGTAACCATCCACGACCTAGTGCCTACAAATTTCAATAAGCTTTGGAATTATGAGGGAAATAACTTAGGTATTTTGTGAACAGCCTCTTAATTATGCTCTAACAGATTGGTAACCCAGGAAGAATGGTGTTCGCAAAGAGAAAGATGCAAATATGTACATAGATGAAACTGGAACTTATTACAAAGCATTAGAAAGAATTTTAGTGAAAATGAATAAAATCTCCGCTACTAGCTGGTTGAACTAAACAAGATTTCCTTTGGCAGCGGATGCATTCTTCTCATCCAGTGGGTAAATGATATTCCTAAGCAGAGTATTAAAGTAATTAATTGAGATTCAAGAAACCAGAGACAACTATTGGATATGAATACTGAAACCATTATATTCTCGCTATTTGGTTAAAGACTCTGAGGTGGTTTTTCAAGTCCGCATTCAATGCTGTATACTGTAATTCGTGGCATCTTTTCTTGAAACCACATAAACACCAAATTTTTTTTGTTTTATTTGATGAACACCATATTTGATTCTTTACTTATTATAAATCAAGTACGTAAGCAACTTAAAATTCAAGCTCTACCTGACAGCTGCAATCGTTTCGTCATGAAATTTTCCCTCACTCTCAGAATTCACCATTAATTCCCTTTTCATTAGGTCTTCATTTTTATTGGCCCAGATATGTAAGTGTGATCGTTAATTTACTAAACAATTCCTGCCAAAGGAAAGCTAATATGACCGTCATAAGTAGTGTCAAAGGTTAAGTTCACACACACACACACACACACACACACACAAAACCGTATCTGCAAAGGTAATTAGTGAACTAAAATTTAGACTGCAGGTTTTACGTTAAACGTTGAAAAGGAGTGGCATGATGATAAGATAAAATGTGATTAATAACATGAATTCTGTTTTCTTTTTTTGACAAAATCCCATTAATATCCTGTAATCTGGTGTCAATTACGTTTCATTTATGGACCTATTTTATGTGCAGTGAATTAATTTACGTCATTATAAGAAAGAAAATTGTAAAACGTAAAAAAAAAATCTACAGAGTTGCTGAGATAAATATGTAGAATCTAAAGGATTGGGATCTGATTATCAATATGAATATAAGAAGATGCAGTTAGGTACCTGCGATGCTCTTTTAGACTTGACATGCCATTTGCAAGGGAACCTTGATAAGGGTTTTGAGTGCAGAGTAATTCAAATAGATTTTAGTGCTGCTTTCGATTTAGTAAACCACAAGGCTCTTATTTATAAACTTCAGAATCTTGGAGTGGGTGAACATGTTTTAGGATTATTTCAAGATTTCCTTATTGGTAGGCAGCAGCTAGTTGCTGTGGACGGGATCTTGAGTGAACCAATACCTATTTTGTCTGGAGTTCTACAGGGCAGTGTTCTTGGTCTACTGTAACTCTTAGTGTATACAAGTGATATGGTTGCGGCCAGGAAAACAAGATTGTTCAGTATGCCGATGATGCAACACTTGTAGGTGTAGTAAACGTAGTAAACTCTCCACTTATGAGAAATGAAGCTGCCCTCAGACTCAATCGGGACATGGACCGGATCAGTGTATGGTGTAGTCGGTGGGGCACGAGGCTGAACTCCAGTAAAATGAAAACACTATTGATTAGCAGATCTCGTACAGATTTCCCACCCCATCCTCCACTTCAGGTGGATGGAGCTTTGCTGAATGAGTCTGAAGCTTTAACTATTCTAGGTGTAACTTTTGACTCACATCTAACTTTTGAGAAACATCTAATGACAGTTTCAGCAAATGTTATACGAAAGTTACGTATTGTTCGTAAAACCTCATATATTTAAAACAGTGATAAAATCAGTGCAACCTGTTTTAGGCTGCTTGTTCTTCCTTTACTAGAATACTGTTCTCTGGTGTGGATGTCTGCCTCTGTCAGAAATTTATCTCCTTTCAATATAGTGGTTCGTGGTAGTAGGTTTCTATTTCCTAATTATAGCACTTATGACTTGGACCATCGACGGATGGTCTCTTGTTTGTCACTTTTTTTATAAGTTGTATTTCAATAGAGATCTTTCTCATTCACAATTGATCCCTGGTCCCCTTTATCTGTCAAGAACAACTAGATTCAGCACCAATATGAAGTAAATGTGCATCACTGTCGAACTTCTCAGTTCCAGAGGTTCTTTATTCCTCACACCGTTGGTCTGTGGAACAGTCTCCCAGAGGATGCTGCGAAATTGGAACTTCTGAAGTTCAAGCAAAGATACAATGCATTACTACCCTATTACTATTCTCCTTGCAATTTAACATATTTTTATTACTTCTTCCTAATGAACACCACAATCTTTGTAAGCTTGAATTTTAAGTCAATGGCCCCTGTGGGTTTGTTCCATAAGAACAGGTTCCATCATCTGAATGATAATAACAATATCCAGCTGCACCTCTCTCTCTCTCTCTCTCTCTCTCTCTCTCTCTCTCTCTCTCTCTCTCTCTCTCTCTCTCATGAGTAAAGTTGTTCGATTAAGCATATCTATTTTGAATATTAGTATCAATAGACCTTAAGAAGAGACCAATAAAATCAGTCTTGCTTTCTCATATGTATTTCAAAACGGAAGAAGCTGTTTGTTAATCCTTATGCAGGCCCCTGTTAACTACATGCAACAGTTTTCCGCTATTGTCACGCCAAGACATTTGCAACCTTAGCCAGCATAGGCTATATTCACTAAATCTTAAATCTCCGATTTGTCCTTTTGTCTATCTGTGTATATTCCAGTCATTATGCTTTTCTGTTAGCTCGAATATCTCAAAATTAACAATTGGATACCCTTAGGGAGGTAGTGACATGTGTGCACCTCACGAGATGCAAGATAGGGATTACTAAAGGGTGTTTGCAACGTCCTTTCCTCCCATAGCAGCTCCCACTGTTGAGCCTTTTACTTTATCTTTATTCCCGCTTCCTTTCTTCAATCTTGTTTTTTCTTAGTGCAACTGAGGTGTTTTCTTCCGATTCCACCTTTAGATAATTGTACAACATTTCCTTTGTTTCCTGGATTTCTTTAGATTGCTGTCTAATCACTCGAACCCCCACTTTCCACTACCTTAAGGACTGAATGGCCGAAAGTGCCATAGTGCTTTGCTTGACAGATTAAATTTCATATCATTAACCATGGGAGTTTTACGAAATTAAGAATAGGTTAGTCCATGATATATATATATATATATATATATATATATATATATATATATATATATATATATATATATATATATATATATATATATATATATATATATATGTGTGTGTGTGTGTGTGTGTGTGTGTGTGTGTGAGTGTGTGTATTTTTTGTTGTTATCTTCATCTGTTGTCACAAATGTGTAATGCTGGGAAAAGAAAGATTCCCGCTGTTTGTGAAGGAAAGCGTAAGACACAGAGGACTGACAGATGACTTCAACCTCTGCAGTTTTTTTCTGGAAAGTTTTCGATGGAATTATTTTACTATTATTTAAAAATTTAGGATTTTGTGTCTATCTCCAATGCAATTCAGCCAACATAATAGAGGAGAGAAATAAGTCATGAATGAAACTAGGAAACAAACGTTTTTATGAACTTTTTAATTAAGTATTTTAATCAAAATCAAGTTCTGTGCTGAGGCCACATGTTTTCAAGAATCAGCCGTGAAGGTTCCAGACAAGGAACTTCGGACTGTCTCTTTCAAACGTAAAAAGCTGCACAATTAAGGATAATAATTGATGAAACCAAAGAATCGGAAGCTTTCAGACCAGAATTACATTTTAAGAGGTGAGAAACACTGCCATAATTTCCGCAGAAGAAGACCAGTGTTAAATTAAAGCTGATCTATGCTTATTTGGAGGGCTGTAATCCTCCAGTAATTTTTCACTGTCTGTCCTGAGCCAGAATAAAGTAGAAAGAAAATCTTTATTCACATTCCTTATAAATGGCCATCAAGAAGTTTGAAGGAAAGTTAAAAGTGCAGCTTGCATAAAAGACTCCATTCAATAGCACATCGTAAAATGTTATTTGGAGTCCAGAAAGTTTACCTGTTTGAAATGTTTCTCGTTTCTTCATAATAGTTTTTAGCTTCTGTAAAAGAAAAGTATTGAGATGGCTATTTGTCTGTCCGTCCGCTCTTTTCAGTCCGCCCTCAGATCTTAAATACTACCGACACTAGAGGGTTGTAAATTGGTAGGCTATATTGATCATCCACCCTCCAATCATCAAACATACCAAATTGCAGCCTCTAGCTTCAGTAGTTTCTATGTAAGTTTAAAGCTAGCCATGGTCATGCGTCTGACACCGCTTTAGGTGCCATCAACACAGGCCACCACCGGGCCGTGGCTGAAATTTTCACGGGCCGCGGCTGAGAGTTTCATGGGCCGTAGCTGAGGGGTTCATACATCATTATACGCTGTACAGGAAACTTGATTGCGCCGAAGAAACTTCGGCGCATTTTTTTATTTATCTTTAATTTTAAAAATGAAATGAGGTTAACATAGAATCCGGTTTGGATAGAAGAGCGAATAGAAACGTTTCAGACACTCTTATTTGCATTAAAGGTGACCTTAGCAATCTAGTCATAAAAACTAATACTAGAGTTATTTTTCGAATATGAAGAATGAATGACAAAAATAAGGATGAAGAGGTTTCCAAATTGGTATGATAGTAAGGGCTCTTTAGGATGAAATTGTTATTTCAGTTTTCCCATGACATTTTCCTTAATTAAACCCCTACTGACTGACCTATTAATTCATATCTGTTAAAATTCCGAGCTCTTTAACTCCAATCTTATCGTAAATTTATGTTCAGATAATCTTTGTTTAGTAGAAGGTCCGTCTTGATCTAGATTTCATTTTTGCATCCTCATGATTTTTCAAACTCCGGAGTCATCTTGTTTCTTATTTAAATATATATATTTTTGAGCGAACACCTGAAGGCTTCTGCGTGATAAAAGTTAACTCTTTATGGAATTTCAAATGATCACTAAGACAACTTAAGCATTCAACCAATAGGAAATGGATGTTACCCATGTTGGTTGACTCCTCACTTAGACTTATTCGTTTTCAACATTGAATTAACGGTGTATTATAATTGGGTCAGATATGGACGAATGTATTTAACTTTCTCCTTATAGATACACGTATGAACTTATCCTAAACCCTTAAAAGATACTATGTAACCATGATATTGAAAAGAAATCGTGACTGACGAGGAAATGAACTGAAGAAATTTCGAGTGTTTAAATGCATAATAAGACCCAGTGTGCTATACTCCGGATATCTAAGTAAATAATTCTCTCATAATTTCCTGCGAAACATTTAAATCTAACGTTACAACAAGCTCATTTATTCTTCTGGAATGCATAAAACATCCATCAGCCATTTCCGTAGATGGTAAAGGCACCACATAATTATTCAAGCTAGTATCCAAGTTAATGAAAAGTTGTTGTAAGGGAGAGGGACTGTCCATCAAACATCCAATTTTTTTCTTCTTATAAAAGTTGCAATCAAAAGAACAAGCATCATAGGACGTACAAAAATGAAGAGTAAAATTTTATTTCACTGAAAAATGGTGTGAAAAGGATTAATAACGTAGTGAACAAAGATTTTAAATGTCTAGATCAAGTACTGTAGTTTGCTATTCAAGGGGACCTGGGTTTACTGCATTTCTTAATCAAGTCTTCCTGCCTTCTTAGGAAAGGAGATATGAATTCTAAATGCCTCGTCGATTCTCTGTAAATAAAGGAGGTCCGTCTTCTTTCATATTTAGAGGGAGTCAGGGTTATGAGTTTTGAGAAGGCTCCAGAAGTAGCGCAGAATGGGGTTGGTTGTTTTGAATTATTCCAAGAGCTTGTTGTCGTTTTGTTTATTTACCCCTTTCCACCGTTCTCATCTATTAACAAGAAATACACCGCTATATTATTACCATTTACGTGAGGTTCTGTTAATTTTCCATATTTTATCCATTACCTTGACGAGCCATGGCCATTATTAGTATAGCTATGCTTGCTCAAAAGTATATTTTTATCATCATTATCCGATTTAGTAATGATAATTTTGTCCCGATGACGTATGCTTTTTAAAACCTTCCGGATAGCGAGGTTTTACCTCCACGCAGCTCTAAGGTCATTTGCAAAGCAGCTCTGATGCTCAATTAAGTTTTCGGGACTCGGTCTGGGGGCGAAGGACGACCCTAAATTCACCTTTGTTCTTCTTCTGTGGTGACGACAAATCAAAGGCCTCATGACCTAAGTTGATGCGCATACTTTGCTCCACACGCCCTTCCTAATAAGTCACTTTAATTTACTACTTAAATATTCCGAATGAGCTTCGCTGATTTCAGTAGTACCCTAGGACCAAAAAAAAAAAAAAAAAAAAAAATCATACCATGTTAGCAACACAGAAGGCGAAGGAGGTGGAACAATCAATTGCTATTCTGCCTGAGGAACGTAAGGATGGGCTCCGTATTTTTCTACAAAACATAATGGACGATTGCGAAGAAAAAAAAAAATCTTTTGGAAAATAGCAGCTGGTATTCAGTATTTGTTTCTTGGTTTAACAATTTCTAGAAAAGTATTTTAAAGACGAAAGACTCACCACCTCAAAGCCAAACAAATTTCATTTTATTAAGACATTTATAGACAATAATGTAAAAGCAGGAATTCATAATTCAATCTCGTGTTTAGTAGAAAACGTTTGTTCCGTTTTAGTTCCGTGTTAAATAAAATCGTCTCGACCTGAAAAAGAGCAAACACAACATTTCAAGAGATACATCCAAGCTCTCAGTGTGAAGTTTTTTATGATTCATGTAAAGTAATAAAATTATTACGACTTATACACTGTGAACTTCAGCTCATTACTGTGCCAGTGGAAATCATTAACGATGTTGTTCTGAAAAAGGGAGAGATAAAACACTTTACTTTTTTATATATTTTGCAAATGCTCATCAAGAAATGAGAAAAGAAAACTCAAAGTTAAATTAAAAAAATTGTCTCTCTCTCTCTCTCTCTCTCTCTCTCTCTCTCTCTCTCTCTCTCTCTCTCTCTCTCCTCAATAAATGTTAGAAAAATTATGATAAATGGTCACCCGGAATTAATAAAATACACTGACCGGGTCAAAAATTCCTGTGTAATACTCGGAGAATTTCCAGGCTTCTCTGTCTTCTTATCGGCCTGGCTAATACTTTCCGACCTCAGAAGGAAACTCCCTTTCTACATAGTATGAAAATTAAGGAATAAACACAAAATTCTAAGGTCATTATGTTAATCATTTTCATTTTTAAACTATTTAATCCGAAGTAAACCTTAACAGTGGTTTTGAAGTTAAATAAAATTATTTCAAGAAAGGTTCGTAGTATCGACCACAGTAGGTAAAAACCAACCAATATTGCTCGTAAGTGATGAATTCACAAAGTTAATATGGCAGTCCATAAGTGTTATTTAATATTAAGGTATCCTATCTTTACCATTCCATACAATGTAGTCCTAACTTTTAGCATAAGTAGTTGTGTATGAAGTCAGCCTTCAGAACAATTATCTTCTAAAATAAAGCGAAGGCTTAATGAATTGATGGAGAAGAAATAAGTTTTCAGTTTTTCATTCATCAAATTCATGAATGTCCGAAGAGCTGAAGAAGTCATATCACAGCACTGAATCATATAAAAAAGAATAATTGATAAATTAGCATAAATGTCCCTCAACAGTAATTCCATTGCAAAGTTACAAACACAACGCCATTTATGTTGATATCATTTAAAAAAAGAAACGAAAATTTTCTTTCCAAATAGACGTTCTTTTAATTATCCCAAAAGATTAGCGTGAGACACTCAAAGCCTGTTTTTTTCCATTTTCATTCCATTGCTAAAGTAAACATATTCTTTTATCCTTTCATACACATTATAAGATAGATAATGAGTATATACAATAAAATGAAGCTCACCTCCTGAAAGCGTATTACAATTAGTTCACAAGTTTTCCCAATTCATTCCCTTCGAGCTCTGGGAGCGCTGAAGATATCTCCTGTGTCTCTTGCTTCAGGGGATAAAAATTAGGCGCAGGGCGCACGAGGTCGTAAGAGTTTACCGAATTTGTGCTAATTAATTGGTAGGTTTAAATGCTCTTGCACTTAGGATGGTTGGCTGCATTAGGTAATGAGCCTCCTTTAGGACCTCCTAACCTTCAGACATTATTCAGTTTCTAATGACTTTCTCATTAGAGTATAAATTGATTAGAATTTATTCTCTCTCTCTCTCTCTCTCTCTCTCTCTCTCTCTCTCTCTCTCTCTCTCTCTCTCTCTCCACTGGAATAGTTTAAATCTTAATAATTTAAATATTCAACTTGCAGTTGTTACAATTCATGTTCCTTCTCTCAGTGAGAAAGATTCCGTCTTTTCCTTATTTGCAACGTCTGTCTAATAAGAGCTTCCAAATGACATCTAGAAATAGGGAAGATTAGCCAAGAAAATGTTTCAATACATCTAATGTCTATGTAATTCATATCCAATAAAAAAAGATTCTTTTGTAAACATAGTCTTACATTACTAATCCCAATGAGCTCTCTATTGAATATTTTTATTTATGTGGTCGTTCTTGACAACCTCACAAAATATGGGCATTCTTTTGAACCGATATTTAGATCGGTTGAAGAATTGTTGAGCTAGCTCTCTTTTAAAGAGAGTTAGCTGGTGAATGCTGACTGTAATTGAGAGAAAAATAGAAACTCTCAATCCGTTGAAAGGGAGAGAAATGTGCAGAAAGGGAGAAGATAGAAGAAATATGTAAATAGAGGGGCAAAGACCTAACAGATTTCAGGAGGCGCAACTGTAGGGACAGAACTGAAAGCAGTGGGGTGATGAAGAGTATGAATATATCGGAAAATCTAGGTAGGAAGAAAAAAGGGCAAACTGAAAAAGCGTTGGCAGTATGGAATGGAAGAATCCTTCAAGTTAAAGTGCTTATTTAAAGAGAACTGCAAATATAATCTCACAGTTTTCGTATTATAGGCTACGCATTATGCATCCAAGACTATTTTCAATTATTCTTAAGCTACCAGATAATAACCGTCATCATCATTACCATATAATCACCATAATCCTTTCTATGATTATTATCATTATTACAGGATTTGTTGTTGGTGGTGATTATCACATTTCAAATTTTTTTAGTAATGGAAATCTTCAGTGTAATGTCCGAATTAAAAAAAAAAAAACAGGTAGCTTTCGAGAGATTTTTCGGACTCCAACTTCACCTAAATATATATCTTTTTCCTGAAAAAAACACAGTGTGGACAGGTGACAGGTACTGGAAAACCCTTTAATTTTCATAATTAGGTTATTTGATTTTTTCATGACCAGCGTCCACTCTCGTATTTACTTTTCGTGAAACAGACATGAGAAGTCCGTCGAAAGCCCAACATCCTCAAAATTCTTTAATCAAGCATTTGCAGTAAATTACACAAAACGTGTGTGGGCCTTTGTATATTTTATCTATAATAATTATTATTAGTACTGTTATTACTATTATCATCATAATTATTTTCATTATTGATATTTTCATTATTCCTTATAGTATTTCATCAAGACTTGTGCAGTGCATTAAACAACCATTATGTCGGATTTTATTCATTATTATTATTATTATTATTATTATTATTATTATTATTATTATTATTATTATTATTATTATTATTATTATTATTATTATTATTATTCAGTCATGCGCAATACATTGCACAACAACTAACGTCACGCACCTTCCGCCTATCTCCGGAGAGCACGGTTTAGGGTACATGTCTTGGAATGTCAAGACCAATAAACCCGGGAACCCTTACGCCCTGTCATCAGCCAAACACCCGCACCTACCTATGGTTTGGCAAAACGCCTTAAACACACATTGACCACCACAGCCTCCGTTCATCAGCGGAATTCCTAGAGAAGATCAAGGGCTCCCCCGGAGATGAAACTATCGCTTCTTTGGACGTCGAATCCTTATTTACCAACGTTCCTGTAGACAATACCATCGATCTAATTGTCGACCGTGTCTACAGGGACCCTTCCACGCCCTAGTTAAATATCCACGAAGGGTTCCTACGGGCCCTCCTTGAAATATGCACAAAGAAGGCCCCTTTTTCTACTTATAAGGCCATGTATGTTTCTATTTTATAGACTAAATTATTATTGTGATTATGGGTTATTATTATTTTATGGTAATTCTGCGGTCAACTTTTACATTTATAGACTCAAAAAATAAAGGTGAGGTGACGTAAACTAAAATGTAAGGTTGTTCGCAGCGCATTCCTAGAATGAAGCTCTTTAGACTATGCTAAAAGTTCGTCATGTAAACTTTTATATGGGTGTCATCGTCCGCTCAACGTCAAATTGATGATGAAAAATTTTTACGAAAAACCTTGGCATCTTGCCTTAAGACTAGTGAGTGTCTCCAAGATATAAGGGTTACGGCACCATCAAATATGGTAAGTGAAGGATACAGTTCTTCTTCCAGAAACAAACACAAGTTTATGAAAAAAGTGCGTAAAAATGCACTGGACTGGTGGTATAACACCCGTGAACGGCCGCACCCCTTTCCGCAAACATGAGTGCTGAGCTTTATTAAAAGGCAAGCATGCACTCTAAAAACCCAGAAGACGAACACACCATTAAGAAAATCATCACAGATAACGTCTGCGCCATCGACGTCAACACCCGGCTGGACTTCGTTTTTCATGAGATTGTGAATTTCTTAACAGTGTATGTTTCTATTATTATTATTATTATTATTATTATTATTATTATTATTATTATTATTATTACCACGCAAACAACGTAATTCCACTAACTTTTCACCTTTTTATTATGTCTTCGGTAAACTTCTAAGTTTAAAATATCTCATTTTTAGTCTTTGTTCATTTAGATTCGAATTCAGAAATGGAAATTTTTCTCCATTTGCATTCACTGAAAGTCTAAAGGACGTAGCAACATATGAAAAACAAAGACATATATTATAAATATTGTTAGCATGCCGGTTAAGGGCTATTTTTATTCCCTTGGAAGTATTTCCTGAAAGAACAATGTCATACCAATATATGAAGATCCACGATATTCGAAATGCGGCTCTTTTCGTGACAGGGGCATCAGATGATGTCATGACACTGTCACGAAAGCAAAACATATTTTCAAATGAGAAACATCACTGTATTCAGTCTTGTTTATTATGAAATTATACAATATTGCTCAATTTATTATCTTAATCATTAGCTATAGAGTTGACTCGAGCGGCCGACCCTGCTATACAGTGGGATTAATAAGGTCGAAAGAAGAAGATATTTTGATATACTGTATAGTTTAGAATCATCAATATGGATTAATTATTGTTACACAGGGTTTATGAAATGATTTTATTTGTGCAAAATCGTGAAGCCATCTCGAAATCTTTGTTAATAATTTGTTATTTTTAGTTTTCTGTACAAGAAAACTATTGTGCCGGCTTTGTCTCTCCGTCCGCCCTCAGATCTTAAAAACTACTCAGGCTAGAGGGCTGTAAATTGGTATGTTGATCATCCACCCTCCAACCATCAAAGATATCAAAATGCAGCTCTCTAGCCTCAGTAGTTTTTATTTTATTTAAGGTTAAAGTCAGTGCCTCGTTGGGCGAGCGGGTTCCATTCTCAGCTACTACTCTGTTGGCAGCGAATTCGAATCTTCGACCGGCCAATGAAGAATAAGAGGAACTTATTTCTGGTGATAGAAATTCATTTCTCACTATAATGTGGTTCGGATTCCACAACAAGCTGTAGATCCCGTTGCTAGGTAACCAATTGGTTCTTGGCCACGTAAAATAAATCTAATCCTTCGGGCCAGCCCTAGGAGAGCTGTTAATCAGCTCAGTGGTCTGGTTAAACTAAGATATACTTTAACTTAAGATTAAAGTTAGCCATAATCGTGCATCTGGCAACGATATAGGACAGGCCATAACCGGGCCGTGGTTAGAGATTCATGGGCCACGGCTCATACAGCATTATACCGAGATCACAGAAAGATAGATCTATTTTCGGAGACCTTGAGTATACGCTGTACAGAAAACTCGACTGCGCTGAATAAACTTCGGATAATTTTTTTTTGTTTCTTTTTCATGAACACTCTCGTCAAATTCTTTTTGCTCAAAGATTTCAGTCAGAAGGTACAAAGAGTTCCAGTTATATAGATGCTGAACTTAATAAGAGATACAATCCTCTGTACTAAGTCATTTATATAAATTTATCGTCCTTGTACATGAAATATAATCTAATTTGAGTCCCCCTAAAAAAGGGTGGAGGTTCCTCCATTTATTTTAGAAAATGGTACAATAAATGGCTGTCAGGGTGCACTTTTTATCATTTAACCGAATGACTGTAAACCTTACAAAGCGACCTAACTCAAAGCAATTTTAGTCTGCCCCTTTTTTTATAATTAAATGCATGTTTTCTGAAATTTTCTATCATGAAATGTATGAAATGTTATCTGTGAATATAAATCAAAATGTTCCAATAATAAACTAGCGTCAAAAAATTTTATTTTTGATCAAATTTCACTCAACTTGCAACTCTGCTTTTTCCATAGTGGGTTTCATATCGATTCGTTTATCATAAAAAAAGAAAAACAGCAAAATATGCATTTGTTCATCGATGTGATTTTTTTTTAGAAAACCGAAAGATGAATAAGAAGGAAATATTGTCGCCTCGGCTACAGAGCTTCTCATAACTATCATTTTAATGGCTTTGGCCCTGTGTTCGGTATCCGAACCCTTTTGGTTAACTGTAAAACTGTAAAGCAAGAACCATTGCTGTTCAGGTAATTTATAAAAAATGGACGTTATTATTATTATTATTATTATTATTATTATTATTATTATTATTATTATTATTATTATTATTATTATTATTATTATTAATAATAATAATAATAATAATAATAATAATAATAATAATAATAATAATAATAATAATAATAACTGACTGTAGAGGTCAAGGCGAAGAAACAACGTCAAATATATAAACTTGAGAGTGTTGGTTGTTCGGTTGCCACTTTAAGTAAGTCATCTAACTAAGATGACTCGATCAGTTAGTCAAGCAGAACTGATATATATTTGACGTTTTCTCTACGCCTTGGCCTTATACAGTCAATTATTATTATTATTATTATTATTATTATTATTATTATTATTATTATTATTATTATTATTATTATTATTATTATTATTATTATAATAATAATAATAATAAATAATAATAATAATAATAATAATAATAATAATAATAATAATAATAATAATAATAATAATAAAAGGTCCATTTTTTTTAAATTACCTGAACAGTAACGGTTCATGCTTTACAGTTTTAGAGTTACCCAAAAATGGTTCAGATACCGAAAACAGGGCAAAAGCCATTAAAATGATAGTTTATTATTGGAACATTTTGATTTATATTCACAGATAACATTTCATACATTTCATGAGAGAAATTTTCAGAAAACATACTTTTAATTATAAAAGGAAGCTGCTGATTAAAATTGCTTTGAGTTAGATCGCTTTGTAAGGTTTACAGTCATTCGGTTAAATGATAAAAAGTGCACCCTGACAACCATTCATTATACCATTTTCTGAAATAAATGCAGAACCTCCACTCTTTTTAGGGGACTCAGATTAGATTATATTTCATGGACTGAGGAAAATAAATTTACATAAATAACATAGTAGAGAGAATTATATCTCATATTAAGTTCAATACCATAAAATGATGAAAGAACTCCTCTGATATCTAAGAAACAGAGCTTTAAATAATGTTTTATAACGGATTTAATCTTTCTTCTTAGCCAAAGTATTTGTCTTTATAATGTAAATTTTCATTCATTGTTTTCATTCGTCTTTATCACCATCATCATTATCTGCTTTATCCTATTTTCTTAATATATCTTCTATATTAAAACTATATATCTGTTTTTCGCACCTAAGCAAAACTGCTCTAGAAAGGCTCGGCAAACCCTTTGAGGTGTAATTACCCTCATTACGTAGCCTCCTTTTTAATCTCCTTATTCCAATATTCCTCTATCGGTTCCTTCCTCTTCTTCCCAACTGATCTTCATCAACTGCTAAATAAATTGGTTCCCACTTTGACGAGTCAGATATACCGTTCTTTTATAGTAAAATACTTATGGGAACCGAAGAACTTGGCAAGGTGGAGATCGTCGTCCGACAAAGAGCTTTTCTTCCTCCATACAGTATAAAGAAAAAAAACACGTAATTAGGACTTCAATTCCTGGCAAGAAAGGCGTAATAATTTTATGCATAGGCCAACGTTTACGAATTTAAAATCATTCTTCTTTTACTAATGACAGGCTGAATGAATGCCTTCATATGTACAATACGTTTAGTATCCTCATTCAAATTCTATATTTACTTGTGCACTTGCTTTAGTTTTGCGACTGGTGTGTATACTCTGATCCCAAATCGTTCTTTTTACATTGACCTTCTGTTTTTTTTTTTTTTTTTTTTTTTTTGCTATACCTGCAACTGGTAACTATTGTATTTTACACCGTTTTTTGCTTATTTGTATTTTGGAAGCATAGCTGCGTAATTTACAGTATCAATTCTTTTGTTTTACCTTTGCAAAGATTTTGTGAAAGTGAGTGTGAAAATGTAACATTAATATGTAGTGATTAAGGAATTTATCAGTCAGCGAAAATGGTAAATTGTACTAATTATTATAAAAGGCTAAACTTCCAAACGTAAAGTGAAAACTGAACTTTTTTTTAAATGTAAAATATATCAACTTTAGAAAGATGAGAAAACTTATGCTTGTTTTCAGACCTATTATCATATATCATTATCTTTTTATTGTCCAGCCACACTATAATCTAATTATAGCTAATCTTTCTATCATCCATCTATCTATCTATCTATCTGTCTATCTAGACTTATACCAAGGTTTCATTTTAATTCCCTCTAATTAATCGTCCATTTTGCCATTAAAAGAATATGTGTTTCTGTCTATATCCCAATTTTCTCTCCCACAAAAACAAACAAATAACGCACCTGAAGGTTTAAGGTAAACTTCTTCCTTCCACTTTTTGGTGTCTCCCGCCCACCACGCCTCTCTGCCTCTAAGCCTTTTTCCTTTTTCGATTTTCCAAAATTCCTCTTTTTCGGAAGGAATGTCTTCCTGGGACCCTCTGTTTAATATTCACAGGATTCTGACTTCCAGACTCCTTCCCCGGCCATGCGTTCGATACGCATCTCTCTCTCTCTCTCTCTCTCTCTCTCTCTCTCTCTCTCTCTCTCTCTCTCTCTCTCTCTCTCTCTCTCTCTATATATATATATATATATATATATATATATATATATATATATATATATATATATATATATATATATATATATATATATATATATATATATATATATATATATATATATATATATATATATATATATATGTGTGTGTGTGTCTGTGTATGTGTTTATGTATATATATATATATATATATATATATATATATATATATATATATATATATATATATATATATATATATATATATATATATATATATATCTGTATATCTCCCACACTCACACATACACTCTCATTCCTTTTTCGCTATCTCTATCCTTCTTCTTACATATACACTTTCACGTCTCTCTCTCTCTCTCTCTCTCTCTCTCTCTCTCTCTCTCTCTCTCTCTCTCTCTCTCTCTCTCAATCACACACACACACACACATATGCGCACATACACATCCATACATAAAAATGGATACATATGCCTCGCACCTTCCTTCTGCATAACAAAGGATTTAAAAATGAATTTTATTGATTTCATTATTTCAATGGAACGGAACTATTCAAGCCCTTTTATTTAGATAAAAGATAAAATTACTCCATTGTCTGAGTCCAATTCACATCACGCTATTTTATTTCAGCCAAAGGAACGGAGGCATTCCCCATTTTCTTCTTTGACAGTTTTCATCTATTAATGATTTCACATCTTTCAGTTGTCGTCTTTTCAGATGCATTTGATATTCGTTGCCTTGCCCATTAGATGCTTTATTTCACTTTACAGGTGAAGGATTATTCGTCCAATGCAATCATTTCAAATTATTTTTGGTTTTAGATTTGTATATTCTGTTTTCCGCTGCTTAGAATTTCCTGTTGTTTTGCTGCCTTGATCTGTCCGTCATTAGTTTATAGGTAACTTTACGGTTCAGTTTCCTGATAATAGATCTCTTACTGAATTAGAAACCTAAAGCACCAATGGGCACAAATGCAGTGTCGACTTCCCAAAAGTATCAAAGCATTTGAATGAAGCCTTTAATGGATGGTGAGTAACATGAGTTTTCTTCAGTCACGACATATCTCCAGTGATATCATCGACAGATATTTTACGTCAGTTCCAAAAGTATATTGATTTTAAGATTCTGAGAATGTTATCCTAATACGAGTAGACCAGTAAAGATAGCGACAAACCTATTAATGTGGATTATTGTTCAACACAATTGTGACTGCTGAAATGGCGATCAAAATAAAAGGCAGAGAACAGGTTCAAATAGGAATTGTTACCCGAGGGCACTTAATCACTCGACCTGTAACCGCAGGACATCCACCTCTGTCCCTAAACTTTAATCCTTCCCGCATGGTGAATAGTTTGGGAACAATAATGAAGTCATCCATTATGTGAAGTAGTAAATAGGGACCTGAATTCTCTAGACTAGTGATTATTGATCTGAAATCTGAGAAGGTTTTATGGGAAAGTCATGTAAAACCATTCTTCCTCCAGGACTCTTAATTATACATGCAAACAAAAATACATACATACATATATACACCCATGCAAAAGCACGCACACACATATCTATATCGGTCTGTCAATTTATCTGTCTATCTATTCTATATATCTATTATATATATATATATATATATATATATATACATATATATATATATATATATATATATATATATATATATATATATATATATATATATATATATATATATATACATATATATATATATATATATATATATAATATATATATATGAATCACGAAGATGTAACATGATGAATGTATAAATAAAGGCAAATGTCACGAAGGAAAATTGAAACAATGCAGTTTTGCTAGGCCTTTCGACACAGTCCTTTACTAGCAGACTGATGAGAAATATAAAAGTAAGATTATAATCAAGCTTGTATAATTGACAGATGACATACAGATATCCCTGAGGACGGGGGTCATAAAGGAACACTTACACCTGGAATCCAACACAGTTGAAGAATTAGTGGACCCACAAAAACAAAGGTAAATGTTTGAGAGATTTTTGCAAAAGATTAGGCCCAATTGGCTTGGAAGCAGGGAGGAGTCAATTCAAGGATTATACAGGGGAAGAGACTGACCACCAGAAATGAACTTGGAATGAATAAGCTGATTACATATGTTTATAAAAGTACAACACTTAATATATTTTGCTTTTGGTAGACAATAAAAATTTTTTGCAAAATAAACATTTTCAAAAAACTATAAAACATACGAATACAGAAAATTTAATTTCAAGGCGCTGATTCTGAAATCCTCCGTAATAGGGAATAAATATTTGTTTATTTGAACCGTTTTTTTTCTGTAAACCTATTGTGCCGGCTCTGTCTGTCCGCCCATACTTAAGTCTGTCCACACTTTTTTATTCTGTCCGCACTTTTTCTGTCCGCCCTCAGATTTTAAGAACTATTGAGGCTAGACGGCTGTAAATTGGTATGTTGATCATCCACCCTCCAATCATCAAGCATAACAAATTGCAGCCCTCTACCCTCAGTAGTTGTTATTTTATTTAATGTTAAAGTTAGCCATAATCTTGCTTCTGGCAACGATATAGGATATCCCACCACAGAGCCATGGTTAAAGTTTCATGGGCTGCGGCTCATACATCATTATACCGAGACTACCGAAAGATAGATCTGTTTTCGGTTGCCTTGATTAAACACTGTAGCGGCTGTACAGAAAACTCGATTGCGCTGAAGACACTTTCTCGCATTTTTTACTTGTTTATCTTGTGATTTTATTGCACATGCAAACTATTTTACGTGACAAATAACACCATTTCTCCCTATATCACGGTCCTTTGTGAACTACTCTTTGTAAACACTTCAATATTTGCAGGTCTTTCTAAACTGAATTGATATTCAGAGGCCACATTACATTTAAAAATAAAACTAAGTACCTAAAGCTTTTCATTTCTTCTGTACTTAAAACTTAAAGCTGTAGCTCCCGTTGCTAGGTAACCAACTGGTTCTTAGCCACGTAAAATAAGTCTAATCCTTCAGGCCAGCCCTAGGAGAGCTGTTAATCAGCTCTTTGGTCTGTTTAAACTAAGGTATGCTTAACTTAAAACTTTGATGATTTTTTTACATCCATCTTTGGAATGAATTTTCCTTCACCTTCTCTTGTTATAATTCCTATAACGTTTGTTATATTGATTCAGTTCCCAACTTCACAATGAAGACGAGAGGAACACGAGTAGCATTTGTTTTCTATTGCAAAGAGTATCTCTCAAATCTTAATTCTTGTTTCTTTTTCTTCTTCTACTTCTTTTTATTCTGAATACGATAAGGATGATGATGATGATTATGATTATAAGCAAAAAACGACTATACATCTTCTCACCCCAAAGGGAAGATGATAAAACTTAATCATTTCCATCATTTGAAAAGGAAATTACCATATTATTTTTATTAAAACCTGATCAAAGACCCATATTTACCGGTCAATAAAACCATTCACAAGTTTTTTTCTGTCCTCACTGAAGTTTTTGTGATTGCATCGAGAAGACAGTATTATGCTCTTTATTTCTGCGCGTAGTGGAGACTTAAAAACGATTATAATTAAGAAGACATCCTAGACTGCATATAGGTATTATCATTTTAGTCTGTGTCGGATTCTTCACATATTAGTCTCAATTAAATCCTCTTTAGTCACATATTTTTAAGGATTTGATTTTTCTTCCAGGAATTTAATACACACACACACACACACACACACACACACACACACACACACATACATATATATATATATATATATATATATATATATATATATATATATATATATATATATATATATATATATATATATATATATATATATATATATATATATATATATATATATATATATATATATATATATATATATATATATATATATATATATATATATATATATATATATATATATATATATATATATATATATATATATATATATATATATATATATATATGTATATATATATATATATATATATATATATATATATATATATATATATATATATATATATATATATATATATATATATGTATATATATATATATATATATATATATTTAGATTCCAACATTCACAGATCTAGTCAAACGAATACTGTGAAAGCCGTTGGAATTTCCATCTATTCATTTGTCTAAAGCTGGTTTTTGTAATATCATTTCCATCACAATCAAAAATTGTTCAAGAGATGCTGTACTCAATATTAATCGTATACTTTAAAATAAATTAGTAATTTTCACTTGGAAAAGATATGAGCCGTCCAAAGAAAATCCAAAAACTCCTCTCTCGTTCATTTTGAGAATTGTTGCCATGTCCCTGCAGCCTTAACACTTCAGCGTACAAATAAAACATCGGATTTAAATTCGACGTTCTTATTTTTCTTCTGCGCCACGACGATAAAATTGTCAACATATGTTCGGAAAAATATAGGGCGATTTTTCTTTATCTCATATTCTGTGACATATGGCCTTTCACCACTACTGAGTGGCATCGCGAATGCATTTGCTATACATATTTTCTTTTTTTTTTTTACATTTGCTCGCTTTAGTATTTTGATCTGAAATACACAGCCTACTTTTCGACAGTGCAATATTGATTTGAATATTGAAAAGTATGACTTTTATTGAGTTACTCGGTAACAATATTGTTTTCGTCGTTCTCATACGTAATCACGACTTTTTTTCTGTCGGTTTTGCTTTCGTTGTAGCAAACAATACCAAATCACATTTTTCTTCAAGCGACACAGACTCCATAAGAATGTTCAGAGCTTTCTACTTCCACTTTTGTTTCCATTCAGGTTATTTGAATAACCAATTGCTCCGGCAGATCTTAATCTAGGACTTTCCCTATTTTTAGTTCATTATTAGTATTGAACTAATTAGATTTTCTTCCATGATAAAATCGTATTTCGTTAAACTAACTAAAGCATAATAAAATGTAAAATATAATGAAATATCCAACAGAAAAAATAGTTTTTTTTATCAACAGCTCTATTACGAGATTTTTATTCAGAATCACCGCTAATGAGCTCCTTAATTCAATGGAGCTTTCACAGTCAGTGTATTCTTAATCGTATAAGCTTTTTTAAATTGTTCAGTTCCTCATCCACCCAATGGTATTTATGGAAACCTTTAAAATTCGTATAGATAAACAATGGAAAGGGCTTTCGTCACAGTTCAAGAATAGAAACGTATTTTGGCAGCAAGTTAATCCTGTACAGCCTATAATGCGGTATGAAACCCTCAGCCGCTGCCCCTGAAACTTTAAGTCATGGGCAGGTGGTGGCCTGTATTGTTGGCACCTATAGCGGTGACAGACACGATCATGGCTAACTTTAACCTTAAATAATATTAAACCTACTGAGGCTAGAGGGCTGCAATTAGGTATGTTTGATGATTGGAGGGTGGATGATCAACATTCCAATTTGCAGCCCTCTAGCCTCAGTAGTTTTAAAGATCTGAGGGCGGACGGACGGACAAATAGCCACCTCAGTAGTTTTCTTTTACGGAAAACTAAAGAGAAAATAATGGTGACTCATATGTTCGTAAACACGAGAGGATTGTGAACGTGTTCTAAAGACTAAATCAAAGACTAAAATATCCAATAATTTTTTTTCAGAAATATTTTCTGCTCTCTACTAGTTTGTACTTTGGACAGCCAAAAATAATTGTTCTTATACTTAATAACTGGAGTGTTTACAGGAATATGGCAATCATGCCCCTTTACCACATAACATTCGCTTATAAATGATTGCATGCAGTAGCCTGAGAGTGAAACGTAACTGGTGAATGAGTGGATATTCCAGGAATTTGCAAAATAGTCGGGGATGACTCTAGCAAGTATTCAGGAACGGAGCTCATAATACTAACTTGGCTGTGTACTAACTTTGCTGCGTATTGATTTTTTAAACGTTTCAATTATATTTTGGCAATTAAAATACAGTAAATCCCTGAATATCCCTCTTTCCCTACTCTGAGAGAATACAAGGAATATTAACCCAATTTTATTTACCACCTCATGGCTTTAGCTCAATTCTTTGAGAGAGATCTTAGGTGTTAATTGAATTATTGATTCCTATAATATCCTCATTTTCATTTTCACTTTTCTGTCGAATAATCAATCGCATTACCAGTAATTACAGCCACCACTGAAGCCATTCTAATGATGCTAGCTTAATTATTTCATATGGCTGTTATGATATAACCATAGTGATATTAACAATAGCCTCTTTAGGAGTATGCAGTAAAGATAAAATAACTCATCTTATAATCTCACGTATCTCTTGCAATTGCGCATTGTTCAAATGATAAAATAAAAACAATTTCAAATATAAACTAAAAATAAATTAACTTGAGGAATTTAACGATGGCGTTAGTTACATATTTCTCTTAGCAATGGCTTTCTTAAACACAATTTATTAAAGAAATCCAACAATGCTGACAAGAAAAATGAAAAGCATTTGAGAACTGCAAATAACATCCTGCTTTTCCAGTAGTATCTACCTTATTATTTTTGGTGAGTGGTCTTAATAGTCAAACTCATCTAAAGACTAATAAAAGATAAAAAAATAAAACTCATCTAAAGGCACTCTCTCTCTCTCTCTCTCTCTCTCTCTCTCTCTCTCTCTCTCTCTCTCTCTCTCTCTTAGGTAATGTAGATTTATTTATTTGTATAAATGGGTACCATTGGCCTTATTAATTATACACTCTCAAATTATGCAATACACAAACTGCATATAGGCCTAATTCTTCCTGAATGTTATTGGCATATATTTTATTAAGAAAGTGTTTAGTCGCGAGTGTTTAGATCATCCTTTCTTTTGAGGACTAAAAAAAAGTGAAAAAAATGTAACACAAATAAAGCCGAATAATATTGAAACACTAGTCAAATTTATATCATATTTTGGAAATTATCAAAACGTTAACTTAAACCATAAATAAGACAAGGCACTTTTAACGCTTAACAAGACTCTGGGAAAAGCAGTAAATACAATGCTAAATCTATAAATATTAAATAATAATTCATAGATACATAACGAGATTCATAATGGCTCTTGTATGTTTCCTTGTTCATAATATCTTCCTACGAACTTTTAATAAAATGTCGTGATGACCATTACTTCCCCTCAAATTAAATTAACTCATTATGATGTACCGGCATAAATTTAGATTTTCCATATTATAAGAAGAAAAAAATAGTTAAACAAAAGCGACTGAAAATATCAGTTCGATTTATACTTATAAATTTGCGTTATTTTCTCAAATCTAAGGACGGGTTTAACCCTTCAGATGCTTCCATATCTGTTCTCCCTTTGCTGGAGATTCCCATCCTTACTCCTGGAGTCTGGAATGTGAATTTATTGCATAAAAGTCATTTTGATATTGAGTCACGCAAATTAGCAGCCCAGGCCTCTTTGAAAAAGGATTCCATTCCGTTTACATAATTTTAGTACGGAATTACGCTAATTTATATTAGTACAGGTGACTCCGTTTATTTGATATTATTTTTACTGGAACTTTTCCATATTATTAACTTACAAATGCGGCACGCCACGGATTTCGACAATTCTCGTGGTAAGCCAGTCGGTAATGAAAAATCATTTATTAACTGCATAAACAATAGGGTACATTTCTATTTCAAACTGATTGTTTAAATAGTACAATTTCTGCATGCCCATACCAAAGGAATTTCTCTAAGCTCATTCAATCAAAGAGAAGGTATATAGATAGATAGATAGATAGATAGATAGATAGATAGATAGATAGATAGATAGATAGATAGATAGATAGATAGATATTTGAAGGTTAGGATGATACGTGAAATTAATCTCCCTAATGAATTCGTATAGTTGCTCCTTTACATAGTTATATACATTACATGTCTGATTCCTCGTTAGTTTCCGATTTGCCCGTGTTTGTTGCCCTGGCTCACTTCTCAGGCATTCTCCTTGTGTCATTAATTTTCTATTTAATCTCAAGAATATTTCCGCTTTTCTTATAACTTGTAAATAAACAGTAAAATCCAAAACGAAACCTTTCATTCTTTTTTTATGACAGACAGTCTTGTCACTTTTCCATCTCATATCTCTTTCTCGACTAGAATTTTGAATAACCAGGTTTTGAGATTATACAAATAATTCTCCATTATTATTCCAAAACCAGTCAGGCAAAGATTCAGTTTCCTTTAAAAACAATATTTTTAATGTTGGTTTTTAACCTTTTATAGATCGTACACGTAGAAGAACCCTTAATTACAGTATTCGGTTCAGTTACATTTTTGAGATTTTCGATAGTCATCCAGTTTCCAATGAAAAGGAGGTCGGCTTTGAAATGTCATGTAATTAAAATTTCTAATTGCTTTTCTATAATGAAAGAATTCAATCATTTCTTGGTATGTTTCACAAAAACCTTTGGAAAACCTATAAAAATGATGGATAAATGACTAAGTTATCGATCGTATTAGAAGCCCAAATTACTCATTCAGTTTAAACATACAAAATTTACCGTATGATTTAATAATAAAAATTGCCTTTGGTGATGACTTTCAAAAAGCTTTTGGCAAAAAATTTTTTTAATTTTATATTTATCACATACGTTTATCGTCATTTGATTAATATAAAAACTTTAAAAAAACCATTCTAATCGTTCCAAGCTTATTGTTGGTTTCAGCAATTTTCATATAAAAAGTAAAAAAATAGCTTGTGTATGATGTTTTCTGTCATGGACTTTCTCCCAAAGAATCTATTTTCTTTCGACTATCCCTATTGATGAAATTAAACATACGTTATCCATTGTCATTATCATTAAGAAATATGTAGTATTAATTCAAGTAATTAATGTCGGGAAAATTCATATCATAAATGTGGTACGGAAATGTTCCTTTCGGACAGTTGTTTAGGATGTCTTATATTTTGAAGATTTAGAAAAGAAGATAACTGGAAAATATGACGTTGCCGCGTGGTTGATAATCCCCCTCATATTAGGAGGCGGGGCCGTTGGAACTCCGGGAGTCTTCGGTCAGTGAAGATATCCAGTTTATGTGATTGTTTTCGTTATGACTTGGCTGTATCCCAAACAGCAGGTGCGACCATCGCGATAAAAGTATTTCCAAAACCTCCAGATTTATTGTTGTCGGACCAGATAAGTCAGGTCTCCCTAAAATCATCCTGTGTGGACAGTTTTACCTAAGATTTGGTTATACGGCCAAGTTTTAACTTTGTCCTCCTTCACACGGAAATAGATGCATATTCTTTTTCGTTGTGTGATGGCACCAGTTCCATAAAGGCCCGAAGACGGACATCAATACAAAGTCTCAACCTTGACAGCCACAGAAGACATTTCATCTAGTTTTACAAAATTTAGGCTGCTTCTCGGCGTTTAAGACAGTGAAAAGAGGGAGTTAGAGTAGTTAGACAGCAAGACAAAGAGCTTCAGCAGATAAAGGAGACGAAGCATAACGATCTAAAAGTGAGCCTTGAGAAAACCCCACAGTTTCACTAGGAAGTAATGTCTTGGGGTGCTGGACACCAAGACTTAAGAAAGGAAGCGGGAATGGAGATAAAGCAAAGTGCTAAAATGCGGGTGCTGCTAAGGGTCGAAGGGACACTGCAAGTACCCCTTTTTAATGCCTGAAGTGCACCAATTGACGAGTACTCAAGGCACTACAGCAGTAGAGGGAGGATACATTATTTTGAGAAACACAAAGAATTTTTTTTATACCTCTCTTGAATTCTTCAATACTGATCGCAAAAATATCGGTCCCTTTCCATTCAATTGTCTCGTAAATCTGTTTATAATTTCCCAGTTCACCTCAGATTCTCTAGCACGTTATGGCAAGATTTTAAAATAACTTTTATTCCTTTCCGTTTTCCTATTTCAGTCTAAAAGTATATCTTAGTCTAACCAGGAGCTGAGGGCTGGCCTGAAGGATTAGATTTTTTTATGTGGCTAAGAACCAATTACTTACCTAGCAACGGGACCTACAGCTTATTGTGGAAGAACCCATTATGGCGAGAAATGAATTTCTATCAACAGAAATAAATTCCTCTTATTCTTCACTGACCGGTCAAAACTATTGGCCAGCAGAGTGCTAGCTGAGAAGAAACCCACTCACCCAACGAAGAACTTATTTAAGTCTAGTTAACCCTACGCGATCTTGTGCCTGCGATATTTCTTTCCTCATTGTGTAGTCACGTTCCACTTAGAACTTCATATTCATCGCTATGCAATAAACGTTCTCTGTTTTTTAATAGTACTTTCCTATAACCACTTAACCCGAGCACATCAAAGTTCAATAAGCTCCGGAATTATGAGGGAAAATGACCTAGGTATTTTGAGGAAAACCTCTCAATTAAACACTGACAGATTAGCAACCCAGGAAAAATGGTTTTCTGTAAGGAGAAAGATTCAAATGTGTATTTGTATGTAACTGGAAATTATTACAAAGCATTGGAAAGAATTTTAGTGAAAATAAATAAAATCTACTCTACCAGCTGGTTGCACCAAACAAGATTTTCTTTAGCAGCAGATGCATTCTTCTCATCCAGTGGGTAAATGCTATTCCTAAGCAGAGTATTCAAGAAGCTAATTGACTTTCAAAAAACCAGGGGCAAGTCTTGGATTTGAATAACGGAAGCATTTTTTCCTCACTATTTGGCTATAGACTCTGCAGTGGTTTTTCAAGTCCACATTCAATGTATTGTAATTCAAGGCATCTTTCATTGAAACCACATAAACCCCTATTTTTTTGTTTTATTTGATGAAGACTATATTTGACTCTTTATAAATCAAGTAAGTAAGGAACTTAAAATTCAAGCTCTACCAGACTGCTGCAATCATTTTGTCGCGAGATTTTTCCTCAGACTTAGAATTCATCATTTACTTCCCCTTTAACATGGTTTTCATTTCTCACTAGCCCAGATAAGTAAAAGTGATAGTTATTTTGCTAAACAATTTCTACCAAAGGAAAGTCAATATGACATCATAACGATTGTCATAGGTAATGGTTATTTTGAATCAATCCTGATTTTTTCATTTACCCTTATTTATAGTTCATTATTTACTTCCATTTTTGCTACTATTCAGTGGAAGACTCTAAGCAACTGCTGTATATGCTGACAGAAAAGAATTGATACCCTGGCTTAGTTAGCTTCACAAAAGAAAAATTATAACTACAAAGGCAATTGGGAACTAACATTGAGATTGCAGGTTTTATATTTAAACGTTGAAAGGAAGTGGAATGATTAAAAGGTCAAATGTGATTAATAACTCAATTTTTTTTTCTTCTGATAACAAATCACATTTAAATCCTACAATCTAGTGTCAGCTACGTTTCATTTATGGACCCATTTAAAGGGAAAAAAACTATTACAGGATATCACGCTGCATCTCTCTCTCTCTCTCTCTCTCTCTCTCTCTCTCTCTCTCTCTCTCTCTCTCTCTCTCTCTCTCATGAGCAAAGTTGTTCGACTGAGCATATCTGTTCTGAATATCAGTATCAAATAAATTTTAAGAAGAGAGCGATAAAATCTGTCTAGGTTTCTCATGTGCATTTAAAATCGCAAAGAAGCTGTCTGTTAATCTTTATGCAAGCCCCTGTTAATTACAAGCAACAACTTTACCCATATTTTCATGCCAATGCATTTGTAATCTCAGTCAGTATTTAATAAATAAATCTCAAATCTCCGGTTTGTCTATTTGTCTATCTGCGTATATTCTAGTCTTTATGCTTTTCTGCTAGCCTGAATATCTGACAGTTAACAACTGGATACCCTCAGGGAGGCAGTGACATGTGTGCACCTCCCGAGGGGCAAGGTAGGGATTACTAGAGGGTGTTTGCAGCGTCCTTTCCGCCCCTAGCAGCTCCCACTCTTGAGCCTTTTACTGTACCTCCATTCCCGCCTCCTTTCTTCAGTCTTGCTTCTTCTTAGTGCGACTGAGATTTTTTCGTCCAGTTCCACCATTAGATCACTGTACTTCATTTCCTTTATTTCCCGGATCCCTTTAGATTGCTGTCTAACCACTCGAACTCAATCTTTCCACTAGCTAAAGCACTGAATGGCCGAAAGTGGCCCGTGCTTTGCTCGACAGCCTAGATTTCATATTTTTAACCATGGGATTTTTACGAAGTTTCGAATAGGGTTAGTTCCAAAATTTGTATTAGATATCTCCATCTATTGTCACCAATGCATTATGTAAGGAAACGAAAGTTTCCCGCTGTTTGTGAAAGAAAGCGTAAAAGACACGAGGACTGACAGAGGACTTCAGCCTCTGCAGTTGTTCTCTCTCTTTTTTTTTAATCTTCGATGGGGATAGTTTATCTTTATTTAAAAAGTTCGGAATATGTATCCATCTCCAATGCAATTCAGTTAACGCAATAGAGGGGAGAAAAAGGCATAAATGAAACCTGCAAAACGAACGTATCTATGAACTTTAAATGCTTTCTCCTGAAGACAGAAAATTTAGAAAAAAAGGGGATAAGAGGTGTTCAGGGACAAATCGTTGAACCAACGTATAATCAAGTCAGAAGTGTGACTTTCTTTATAGAGTCATAAAACAACCACTCTTTAATTGACGAAAAATAACCGAAATAACGGAATAGACCCTAAAAATATGTTCGTCATCATCTCTTTTAATTAAAATGAACAAAACCAGAATCTCTTGCATTAATTATTTGGGGCTTAATTATCTTAGGCATAATTCTTTCATTTTTTTATCAAGTCTTTTACAAAAAGAAACTTAAGCAAAATTTTGCCACCAAATTTGACCCATTTTGAAAATAACCACGTCCAGCTAATTCCGGTTACAGTGAGGGTTAATCCACCGGGCCGGATAAAAGAGCAATTATTAGTCTACTAAATTTGGCAATATTCTCTTTCATTTCCGAATGGAGCCCTGAAAACGCTTTTACTCTTATTTATTCATTACCTTTCAGAGCTTTATTTACGTTTGTGGTTTTTTCGTGAAATATTGGTTATTTTATATCTAATGTTTGGAAAAGTATATGGAAAACATCTTAATGTTATTTAATGTATCTGAATATAGTGGGAAGAATTCTGAGTGTTGAATTGGCTTTGCTCTCTCTCTCTCTCTCTCTCTCTCTCTCTCTCTCTCTCTCTCTCTCTCTCTCTCAAGCACAAGTGCATAAACTCAGACACAGGCATATGGTATAATTCTGGATTTTTTCAGCATAAATCATTAAATAATCATTATGTTATTAATATTTTCCGATTTGGAAAATTAAATGTTTACATTAAAAAAATGACTCAATATCTCTAATTATATTTTTTTTACTATTGACAATTAACAATATTGTCACGATCTTTCCTTACTGCTCCCCATGAGATTTATCAACAAAGACTCCTTAGGACATTCTACTCAACGGTTATAATCTGTTTATGTGCCTTTTCTTTTCGATCCACCATATTTAAAACTTCAAACACCAACGCAGTGCTGTTTATTATAATTTTAATCAGTTCATTCCGTGGTCTTATTTATTATAATTATTAATCATTTAAAATATTATAACATTCTCTGAATGCTCATAAGACACTAGAACATACAATCACAAACACACACACACATGATATATATATATATATATATATATATATATATATATATATATATATATATATATATATATATATATACATATATATATATATATATATATATATATATATATATATATATATATATATATATATATATGTGTATATATAAATGGATGGATGTATGTATGTGTTGTGTATGTGTATGTTCCAGCATAACTCTGAAGTGCTTTGAGCAATTTCAACCAAACTTGATATTCATATGACTTATTATCTAGAAGAGAATACTGTGGGGGTAAGACATCACTAGCACCAAAGGACACAAGAAGGGTTGGGGTAGGAAGGGCTTTCCTGAAACGGGGCTGGTACTGCCTGTAAACTTAGTAACTAAATTAACTCTACGTGTTTATCATACCGCATTTCGGTATACATATGTTTTATTATCTGGAAAAGAATAATGTGGGTGTAAGACATCACTGGCACCAAAGGGGTGGGGGTGGGAAGGGGGTGACATGTAGAAATAACCGAAAGTGGCAGATATTAGTGTCTAATCCATAGTTTTCGAGGAGGCTGAGATGAATAGTGACACTCCCGATGCCATTCAAGTCCAAGCTCAGCCCCAATAGGAAGTGGGTGGGAAGAAGTGAAATATAAAGGATCAAAAAATGCTGGGCATTATAATTGAAGCAACTATCTTAACAGGACAGAGAGAGAGAGAGAGAGAGAGAGAGAGAGAGAGAGAGAGAGGGGGTGTTAGTGAGAGAGAGAGAGAGAGAGAGAGAGAGAGAGAGAGAGAGAGAGAGAGAGTTTAGAGATAGAGAAGTTTATCGGCTGCCATTCAGAGGTTGGTCAGCTAATATATATATATATATATATATGAATTTTATCACATCATTGTTGTTTTTAAGTTACAAACGTCGTTAAATATCCATTTCGTTCTACATCGGAAATAATTCCGATATGGAATTATAATTGATAACCGGTTCGTCACCTGGCATGGTCGAACTGCCGGAACAATGAGAACCAACGACGTTCCGTGAAGACCTAGACCTCCCGGTTATCAAGAGAGGTAATAAGCTGATATGAACTCTGATATACAAATTACCGTCGAACGCAGGTATTTGCACTTAGCGTCGGCATCAACCCAGCTCCAACAAGACAGCCAATTGAAACGCGGAGCTAATTTTGAATTAATTTTTATTACATCATGGTGATTTGCATATGCACAAACATTAAGCTACATATGTAGTTTAAAATCAAATTCGCTATACCTCGAAAATAATATGAAGGGGAATTAATATACATACACACACACACACACACACAATATATATATATATATATATATATATATATATATATATATATATATATATATATATATATATATATATATATATATATATATATATATATATATATATATATATATATATATATATATATATATATATATATATATATATATATATATATATATATATATATTCAACATTAGATGGCTTATAGGGTCCAGAAAAAAAAATTGTGATTTGTCATGCCTAGGGACTCGCGAAACTGGAGGGTACTAATCTGTACATGATTATATTTTAGTTTCTCTGTTAAGTATCAGTGTTTGAATGCCTGTGTTTTTCTTACTTCAAGGGAAAAAAGGAAGTGATTCTAAAGCCACATTACCAAAGGGATGCAATGATTTACTAGAACATTAATTCTATAAGAAAACAAATATGTCCAAAGATCTACAATAAACACTTGAATCAGAGAAATGTGGGACCACCGATTCCAATCTTCAACTTTTCTATTAAACGTCTGCATTGAGATATGAGTTGCGCCTCAGATAATAAATAGTTTGGACATGTTTATATTAGACGTAACTGTTTATCTGAACGATATAACTGATCAGATAAAAATGTTTGAACGTCGCTGTTTTACTTACCATTCCGATATATCGTTACAATTTGCATCGGTGTTTCATAATGTCATCCACTCTGGCATGGCATTATGCGTAAAAAGGGCAAAAAGTGAATGCAATGAATTTACTGAAAAGAACATTAATTCTACAAACTTGAAAAACGGAAAGATGTCCTAAAAGATTTCTGAAAACAATAAACACATGAATCAGAGATAATCTGTACAGTTTTCCCACCGATTTCCAATCTTCAATCGTTTCGTTCAGATAAAACGTCTGAATGAGATACTGTTCAGCCGCTCGATCAGTTCATCTGAAACGTTCAAAATTTCAAATTCCCCCCACGGTTTTTGTAAATTTAGTTTATCGTTCAGACATAACTAAGGACCATGTATCCTACTTTAGATAAGTAAACTGACAGTAATATTGAAGAGGTGAACATCATCAGCGGAATTATTGACGACTCCATAAAAAAAACTAGGGAAGAAAATTGTATGAAATTTATCAAACTATGATATAATTGTGCACATGAAGAAAGCTAGTAACTATGGTGAATAAATAAAAATAACTGTACAGAGAACAAATATTTTGCAGGATGAAAATTCATGCAGTTATATAAAAAAAATCCCACCGTGTTGAACTTTCTTACTGGATATGAAATTTTCACTCACAAGTTTCAACTTCTCTTATATCTACGTACTAATAAAGCTCGTGACGCCATCTTTATCTTTGATGGTTCTGTTTCAAATGTCAAATGTTTGGTTATTTCTTATATGAAGAATAATGTAGGCTTAATAAATAAAATACTCTACAGATCAATAATGAGTCTCAGCCTGTATGGTTTCTATATTTATATAGTAATAATCACTAATTTGCATATCAATTTAAGGCTCGTCAGAATATCTAAAAAAAAACCTTCATAAAAAAGTACTCTATTGAAGAAAAGAAAAGTTAGATAAAAAAGTAATAAAAAATATGTATAGGTCTTGCACATGTTAGTAAATCAACTTTTCAAACTCTTTAGTATGACCTTTAGAAATAAACCTTACTGTTAATTTTAATCCAATATAAGGTTCTGTGCTGGGGAAAAACTTTTTCAAGAATCAGCAGTGAAGCATCCAAACAAGGAACTTCGGGCTGTATCTTTCAAACGTAAAAATCCACAGGATTTATAAAGGATAATCGATGAAACTAATTAATCATTGGCTTCCAGACCAAAAGTACATATGAAGAGGTAAGAAAGACTGGCAATAATTCCAACGGAAGAAGACCAGCGTAAAGTGAAAGCTGATCTATGGTTATTTGCAGGGAGTGTAACTCCTCCAGTAACATGTCACTGTCTCTCCAGAGCCAGAATAAAGTAGGAAGGACATCTTTATTCAATTTCCTTATAAATGTCCATCAAAAGGTTTGCTACAGGAGAGCTGAAGGTACAGCTTGCATAACAGACTCCATTCAATAATACTTGGTACAATGATGTTATTTGGAGCCTAAAAATTCATTAAAATATTGTCTTCATTAACAAATTGTTATGGGAACACTGCTCATGATATCGACTGCTGGCTGGCTTAATTCCATTATATTCGAATGTAATCAAATAGACCTTGAATTCCTGGC
Organism: Macrobrachium rosenbergii; assembly: GCF_040412425.1. Lineage (NCBI taxonomy): Eukaryota > Metazoa > Arthropoda > Malacostraca > Decapoda > Palaemonidae > Macrobrachium > Macrobrachium rosenbergii. The sequence goes on along the minus strand of NC_089794.1, from coordinate 49,706,444 downwards.
AAATTACTTATTTACATGGAAGACAGATTATTGACATAAAGGGCAATAATAACTTTAATTATATATATATATATATATATATATATATATATATATATATATATATATATATATATATATATATATATATATATATATATATAAGTTTTATTTCTCTATGGTCCGGGTGTATCTGTGGTAACTCAAAAGGACAAACATTTACACACACACACACACACACACACACACACACACACACATATATATATATATATATAAGTGCAGTATATAATATATATATATATATATATATATATATATATGTATATATATATATATATATATATATATATATATATATATATATATATATATATATATATATATATATATATATATATATATATATATATATATATATATATATATATATATATATATATATATATATATATATATGTGTCCTTTTGAGTTACCACAGATACACCCGGACCTAATGAAATAGAAACTAAGTACGAGTAAGAAATACTGGTAACTGTATACGAACAACCAGAGAAGTGGGAGGCTGAGGCAAGTTGTCAAACCCGACTTTCGGATTCGGAGCTTCGGCTGAAACTGAACTGCTATCTCTGTTATCCACTGGGCAATCTGCACTAATCTGGTTTAAAATGTCTTGTTTTCAATAAACAATTTATTTTATGCAAGCATCCTTTAAAATGTATGAAGCTATTGTAAATATACTAAATGACTTCACTGAATAATTTGCTCTAATAGCGATTGTTATATACATTTGCTTATGTATGTTAGGATTTCTTAGAAGTATACATCCTGTTCATGCTACTGTAACCGTGCCTGACTTGCATGTTTCAGTTACATCTTTTTCTTCACAATTTTCTTAAAATGACAAAAGTCATCAAGGCGTGAATAAAACTGTAAAAATTTCTAGTTCGAAGTTTGCATCCTTATTGTTGTCTTTCTTTCATGGTGGTCTCAGCACTAACTTTCCGTGTATTGTTTGCTGTGTGAAATGAAGTAGAAATCACGTCATAAGAATAACACCCTCGTAGGGGGATAGTGCCATCAGTGCACCTCACACGGTGTACTGTTGGCATTACTTGAGGTTCTTTGCAGCGTCTCTTCGATCTCTAGAGCTGCACGCCTTTTCATTCCTTTTACTGCATCTCCGTTCATATTCTTTCTTCCCCTTTCTCTGATACTAAATACAGCAAAAGCCTAACATCACTGGGAAGTATTTGTTAATCCAAATAAGGGAAATAAAAAAAATATTAAACGAGGCGCATTGAGAGATGTGTTTTCTACGGTGTGCCAATTTTACCTCAATAAAGAATGATAATAGATAAGGAAAAGCTCAACCGAACTGAAAATCTTACGCACTTTTCGATGAGTATTAACTCATGAAAGGGTAAGGCATATTATTTAATATTAAAAGTCTTGTATCAGAGGTACTGAATTTCGTCACTTAATCTACAAATTAAAAAAGTGTAAGCCTTATCCTAGAATAAGATGCTTTAATATAATGAGATCACCGTTATTTCTTTCTCTTCCTCTCAGTGCGTTTGTTATTCTCTCTCTCTCTCTCTCTCTCTCTCTCTCTCTCTCTCTCTCTCTCTCTCTCTCTCTCTCTCTCTCTCATGAGCATCGTGTCCCTCTTCTACCATTTGTCTCTTCTCCTTTGTGGGCAGTATATCCCTGGACAGTGTTGCCATGGCCAGTTGTCAGTAAATGTTAGTTTTTTGGGGAGAGATGAATTGAAACAGAGTATAGTTATAACATTTCAAATTATATCATCAGTTGTTGTTAGTTTTCTGCAAAACAAAACTATTGTGGCGGCTTTTTCTTTCCCTCCGCACTTTTTCTGTCCGCTCTCAGATCTTAAAAACTACTGAGGCTAGAGGGCTGCAAATAGGTATGTTGATCATCCACCCTCCAATCATCAAACATACCAAACTGCAGCCCTCTAGCCTCAGTAGTTTTATTTTATTTAAGGTTAACGTTAGCCATAATCGTGCGTCTGACAACGATATAGGACAGACCACCGTTGGGCCGTATTTAAAGTTTCATGAGCCGCGGCTCATACAGCATTATACCAAGACCACGGAAAGATAGATCTATTTTCGTTGGCCTTGATTATACGCTGTACTGAAATCTCGAGTGCGCCGAAGAAACTTCGGTGCATTTTTTACTTGCTATCTTTAATTTCGAAACTGTAACGAGGTCAGTATAAACTCCGTTGAAGATGGAAAGCCTTTCTGAATGACATGTGCGAGGATTTTCTAATATTTTCTAAAAAGGGTACAAAAACGTTTCAGACATTATCTCACTTCTGCCCAAAGGATGCAACACATCAGAATAAATATAGCGTATTTTTATATAAATCAATTTAACACATCGGAAAATATATAGTTGATTTTATATACAATTTTATAAATAAAACTGAATGGAACTTAATTTTTTGTATTAACACATTTGACTTTCAAATGAGACCTTAGCAATCTATTCACAAAAAGTGATTTTGGAAGCTAATTTTCGAAAATGGAGGATGGAAGATGGAAATGGAAGATGAAAAATGGAAGAGGGTTTCAAAACTGGTTGGTTGTTAAAAACTATTTTAGGAAGAAAATGAAACTTACTCCAGTTTTCCTTGGTTTTTTCCTTGTTTAACCCCATATTGACTGGCCTGGTAATTCTGTGCCCAAGAACCTCTCGTGTACCTGGGAAATTTCGAAAGTCTCTGATTTCGGTTTTATCGTAAATTTGTGCTCTGATAATCTTTACGAAATAGAGGCTCCATCATCTCTATCCAGGTTTCATTAAAATTTTTGCATCGTCATGATTTTTCAAAGGCTGGAGTCATCTTTTTTCTTGCTGAAATATATACATTATTGAGCGAACTCAGGAAGGCTTTTGCATCAGATGACCACTCCTTCCCTTATACTTTCAACCGCTGGGATGTGGAAGTTACACTTCTTGGTCAACTGCTGCAATAGACATATTCGCTTTCAAGATTACATAAACCAGATATTGTAACTGGGTCACATGTTGAAGAACATTTTTCCCAATTCTCCTTCTGGATACACTTATGAACTTATTCGTGATCTTGAAAAGCAATCATGACTGGCGAGGAAATAAAGGTAAGAAATTTCGATTGATGACTTGCATAACAAGGCACATGATATGCTATGTTCCGAACATATAGCTAAATAATTCTCTCATAGTATCCTGCGTCACATTTAAATCTAACGTTACAACAAGCTCGTTTATTCTTCTGGAATACATAAACCTTCCATCAGTCATTTCCGTAGATGGTAAAGGCACCACATCAGTATCCAAGTTAATGAAGACTTGGTTGTAAGGGAGAGGGGACTGTCCATTATACATCCATTTTTTTTTTTCTTATAAAATTGCGATCAAAAGATCAAGCATCATAGGACGTACAAAAAATGAAGTGTAAAATTTTATTTCACTGAAGATAAAAAATGATGTGAAAAGGGTTACCAGTTCTTAATAACGTAGTGAACAAAGATTTTAAACATCTAGATCGAGTACTGTAGTTTGCTCTTCAAGGGGACCTGGGTTTACTGGATTTCTTAATCAAGTCTTCCTGCCTTCTTAGGAAAGGAAGATATGAATTCTAAAAGCGTTGTCGATTTTCTGTGAATAAAGGAAGTCTTGTTTCATATGTAGAGGGAGTCGGGGTTATGAGTTTTGAGAAGGCTCCAGAAGTAGCGCAGAATGGGATTGGTTGTTTTGAATTATTCCAACAACTTGTTGTCGTTTTGTTTATTTACCACTTTCCACCATTCTCTTCCATTAAAAAGAAATACAGCGCTATATTATTACCATTTACGTGCGATTCTGTTAATTTTTCATATTTTACCCATTACCTTGACGGGTCCTGACCATTATTAGCATAGCTATGCTTGCTCAAAAATATATATTTATCATTATTATCTGATTTAGTAATGATGATTTTGTCCTCTGACTTAAATTTTTAAAACCTTCTGGGTAGCGAGGTTTTACTACCATGCAACTCTAAGGTCATTTGCAAAGCACCTCTGAAGCTCACTTAAGTTTTCGGTTTGGGGGCGAAAGACGACCCTAAATTCACCACTATTTGCTCTTCTTCTGTGGTGGCGACAAATCAAGAGCCTCATTACGTAAGCTGATGCGAATAATTTGTACCTCACGGCACTCCTGATTAGTATCTTCAATTTACTGCATAAATTGTTTGAATGAGCTTCTCTAATATGAATTGTGCTTCAGGACAAAAAAAAAAAAAAAATGGTTCGTCCCATGACAGCAACAAAGAAGGCGAAGGGAGGTGGATCAATCAATTGCTATTCTGCCTGAGAAGCGTGAGGAAGGGCTCCCTATTTTTCTACAGAACATGATGATATACTGGGAAGAAAACAACTTTTAGAAAATAGCAGCTGGTGTTCAGTATTTGTTTCTCTCTTTAATAATTTCCAGAAAAGTATTTTAAAAGAGAAAGACTCACCACCTTAAAGTCAAACATTTTCAGTTTGTTGTGGCATCTATAGAATATAATGTAAAGACAGAAGTTCATAATTTAATCTGGCGTTTGGTAGAGTAAGTTTATTCTGTTGGTAGATCTGTGTCAAATAAAAACGTCCTGACTAATGGCAAAGCCAATTTTTTTTTTATAATGTAGATCAAATAAAAAATCCACGTAATAAATCTACTCATACCTCGTTGTTCGTTGTTAAACAGAACGGTCAAGCAAATCAATTGCATAGACATTTCAAAATAATTGCGAGATGATGCTGCAGTTGTTCATTAGCCGTCGAATTTTATGTACTGCGAACTTCAGTTCATTTTTGCGCCAGTGGAAATAATTAATGATATTGTTCTGAAAAAAGGGAAAGATTTAGCATAAAAAATAACAAATTACGTTGTTTATATTTTACTAATCCTGGTCAAAATAAGAGAAAGTAAAATTCAAAGTAAATAAGAACAAACTTTCTCTCTCTCTCTCTCTCTCTCTCTCTCTCTCTCTCTCTCTCTCTCTCTCTCTCTCCAATAATTGTTAGAAAAGTTATGATGACTATTCATCCGTAATGAATATAATACACTGACAAGGTCAAAGCTTCCTGCATAATACCGGCATAATTTCCAGACTTCTCTGCCGTCTTATCGGTGGCGTTAATACTTTCCCGACCTCAAGAAAGAAAATTCGCCTTTATACAAAGTAAAATTTACGAAATAAACACAATTTCTAAGGTTATTATGTTAACCATTGTCATTGTTTTCAAATGATTTCATCCGAAGTAAAAGTTAACAATGGGTTACAAGGTAAAACAAACAATTTCAAGTAAATGTTCCCAAGATTGACCGCAGAAGTTTTAAAACCGCGCAATTTTACTCATAAGTGATGAGTTCACAAAGTTATACAGATAGCTCATAAGCGCTGATTTACCCTAAGGTAACCTATCATTAATATGCTTACCATATAATTCTAACGTTAAATACACGTAATTATATATGAAGCCTGCCTTCAGAAAAATTGTCATCTAACATAAAACGTTGATTTAATGAACTGATATCTAAGAAATGATAAGTTTTCAGTTTTTCGTTCACTAAATTCATCAATATCTTGAGAGCCGACGAGTCCATATCAAAACACTGAATCATAAAAGAGATGAAATAATAAAAACTCAAAACTTTTATACGAGTAATCCCCATCATATTTATGTTGATATCTTTTGAACAAATAAATTTTCTTTCCAAATAGATATTCTTTTAATTACCCCAAGAAATAAAGGAGAGATAAGTAATGCCTATTTCTCCACTTTTTATTCTATAGCAAAGGTAATATATTCATTTATCCTTTCATAAACATTGTAAAATAAACAATAGGTATGTACTATAAAATGACTCTTAGTTCCTGAAGATGTATTACAATTGCTTCACGAGCTTTCCCAATACATTCTGCTAGAGTTAGTGTTAACGTCCTCTGTTCATCACTTTGGGGGCTCTGCAGATATCTCCTGCGTCTCTTGTTTCAGGGGATAAATATTAGACGCCGGGCGCACGACGGTCGTAAGAGATTGCCGAATGTGTGCTAATTAATTGGAAGGCTAACTGCTCTTGCACTTACGATGGTTAGCTGCATTGGGTAATGAGCCTGCTCTAAGACCTCCTAACCTTCAGACATTAATCAGTTTCTGATGACTTTCTCATTAGACTGTAAATTGAGTAGATTTTATCCTCTCTCTCTCTCTCTCTCTCTCTCTCTCTCTCTCTCTCTCTCTCTCTCTGTCTCCATTAGAATAGTTTATCTCCTAATCATTGGAATATTCAACTTGCAGTTGTTATAATTCATATTCCGTTTCTCAGTGTGAAAGGTTATATCTTTTACTTATTTGAAACTTATACCCAATAAGAACTTCCATTGGATATCAAGACAGAAAAAAGATTCGCCCCAAAAATATCCCAGTACGTCGAATATCAATGTACTTCATATCCTGTTAAAATGAAGATTTTTTTTTTAAACATAACTTCACAACACCCATCCAGATGAGCTCTCTGGTATATGTTCAACATGGCGAAATATAGTAAATAGAATTTTGAATATAGATTCCTGAATCTGACCCACCTTTTTGTTGTAATTCATGTTTTAAAATTATCCGCTGTACAAGATTTGTTGCATTAAGTTAGAACTTACAAAAGTTTCAGATTTAAACCATTTAACAAACTTGAGTAGCTTTATATACAGTTTTTATTCCTAAAATTTATCACATTCTGTAGCAGTGCCTGATCAGTCGTACATACATGTTGTTAAGATAGACACACACACACTCTATATATATATATATATATATATATATATATATATATATATATATATATATATATATATATATATATATATATATATATATATATATATATATATATATATATATATATATATATATATATATATACATATATACAGTATATATATATATATATATATATATATATATATATATATATATATATATATATATATATATATATATGTGTGTGTGTGTGTGTGTTTGTGTGTGTGTGTTTGTGAAATTACCTCAGATGAAAAAATAAGAGACAGGGTGTAGATCCTGACCGGTTTGAATTTATTGCCAAGCTCACTGACAAAGGACTGATACATAGTATTAGAATTCACAAATATGTATATTACAGAGGCAGTACTGACGAACATGCACAAACGTTTCAGACTACAGATCCCCCACTGGCAAGTGTCAAGGTACGAGTGTCTTCAAAGATCAATTGGGTAGAAATCACAATATGCACTCAGGGGACAACAGCGATAGACGTACTGACAGTAAGAGACTACAGATCCACAGCTGGCTGGTGTAAGGGCTGCGGGCCGGAAAACTCTTTAGTATTATTTATTGCCCTGTACTTTGTTTACAAATGTGACACTCTTTTTCTATACATCTCTGTTGTCTTCCTTAAAATTTAAACATTTTCCAGACTTCTTTTGATGTCATTGGATCAACTTTATACATGCCTTGACTGATATTCATATTAAGGCCACAACTTTCTTTTATAAAGCTAGATTCAATAATATTCCTTTCCAGTGCATTCTTAGAATATGCTATCTTTTTTCCCTCTTCGCAGTTGATAGCATGATTATTCTCACTAATATGTACAAAAATACCACTGTTCACCTGGGCATATCTCACATTTTTTATGCTGTTCTATTCTCTTTTCCGAAGATTTACCCGTTTGACCAGCATAAAAGTTGTCACAAGAATTACATGGAATTTTCTATACACATCCTTTAGTATTGTCGGGAGAGATTTTTGTAAGTACATGTTTCGTTGTTTTATTGTTCTTAAATGCGACATTAACACCAAAATTCTAAAGAAGATGGGGGATATCTTTCATATTATTATAAGGTAGTATAAGCAAATCTTTTGTGTTGTAAAGTTCTTTGTGGTTTTGATACATGGTCTTTGTTGCCGCTTCTAATGCATTGTCTAATACTCTGTCAGGATATTTTAATTTCTTGCCTGTAGTCCTAATCTTATCTATTTCATCATCAATATATTCAGGGCTACATATACTTAGTGCTCTTAAAATCATAGATGTGAACACCGATTTCTTAACCTCACTGCATTGACCGGAATAAAAGTGCACATAGGAAGAAATATTAGTAGGTTTTTTGTAAACACTATTTTTAACTAATTACAATTTCTAAGTATTAGGCAATCCAAAAAGGTAAGCACCAGCTTTTTTCCATTTCCATAGTGAATTTTATTGATTGTATTAATTGATTTAACTTGGCAAAAAAGTTATTTACATCTTCGTTTCCTGGCCATATACAAATTATGTTTTCAACATACCTGAAACATACTGCATTCCATGGGATTATGTTGCTTACTATTTTCCTTTAAAAGAATTCCATGTACAAATTTCTTAACACTAGCGATGGGGGATTTCCCATTGCCATACCAAAATTTTGAGAGTAAAATTTAACATTAAATTAAAATTTACATCCTTTTACACATAATGTAAGCAGTTTAATTAGAATGTTCCTAGAAAATGGGATATCCAGCCGTGTGTTCTCTAATAATTCAGTTGAAAACTCCAGCAGATCATCAATTGACACCTTTGTGAACAGTGATACCACATCAAAACTCACAAGCCTGGATTCACTATTATATAGTTTATTTATCAGGTCCACATTATACTATACATTGACATTAGAGATTGTATCAATCAATGCGTTAAGAATATTCACTATGTACTTTGCCAGGTTATGAGAAGCAGAACCAACTAAGCTGACAACTGGCCTGGCAGGAAAGTTTGTTTTGTTGGTTTTTATTGGATTGGAAATAAAGTCGAAACTGGTCAGGACCTACACCCTGTCTCTTATTTTTTACCTTTGGTAATGTGTGAATTAACGAATCACATGTTTTACACACATATTACATGACACACACACACACACACATATTACATATATATATATATATATATATATATATATATATATATATATATATATATATGTGTGTGTGTGTGTGTGTGTATATGTATATATATATATGTATATAAAACACGCGATTCGTTAATCACACATTACCACAGGTGAAAAATAAGAGACGGGGTGTAGGTCCTGACCAGTTTCGACTTTATATATATATATATTCATATATATATATATATATAAATATACACATGATATATATATATTATATAGATATATATAATATAACAAGTGATTCGTTTAGGACCAAAACCCTGGTCATTCAGTGAGATTTCAGTATTTTCATTCCAATTACCCCCATCACCTTGAGATATGAAGAAAATGAACACATGAGAACGTGTTTCACAGAAATTAATATCTGACTCACATCGGGGACCAAACCCCGGTCATTCAAGGGAGATTCCATATATATAATTCTCCACATAAGACATGTAAAGATCAGTCATATATACATATATATATATATATATATATATATATATATATATATATATATATATATATATATATATATATATATATATATATATATATATATATATATATATATATATATATATATATATATATATGTATATATATATATATTGTGTGTGTGTGTGTATATATATATATATGTATGTATACTGTATGTATATATATATATATATATATATATGTAATATATATATAAATATATATATATATATATATATATATATATATATATATATATATATATATATATATATATATATATATATATATATATATATCAAATAAAAGAATACGATGATGCGAAGGAATGATTTCTTCATACATTGCCAGGAAGATTAAAAAAAAAAACCTGGCGTTTAAAAAGAAGAGCAGATCAAAGTTTCTGCTTCATGTCATCAAAATCTTCGACTTCAGAGATCACAAGCATAAAGCCTGGCCAAGTTAAAAAATTTTCTTTTCCCAGAAAAGAAGAGCTGAATTTCTTCTGAAAATAGAACCTAAGAATTTCATGTCAAGAAAATAGTTCAAAGTTTATGTTTTTGTTAAAAGTTTTGTATTTATCTTAAGAGGAATTCTAGACGTGACAAATATTACATGTTGAGAACAAAAATAATTAGCAAAATATGCGCCGAAGTTTCTTCGAAGCAATCGAGTTTTCTGTACAGCATATAATGCTGTATGACCCGGGCCAGTGTAACTTTCAGCCGCGGCCCGGCAGTGACCTGTCCTATCGCGTTGCCAGACGCATGATCATGGCTAATTTTAACCTTAAATAAAATAAAAACTACTGATGCTAGAGGGCTGCAATTTGGTATGCTTTGTGATTGGAGGGTGGGTGGTCAACTTACCAATTTGCAGCCCCCTAGCCTCAGTAGTTTTAAAGAATCTGAGGGCGGACAGAAAAAGTGCGGGCTGACAGACAAAGCCATCTCAATAGTCTTTTTTTTTTACAGAAAACTAAAAAGAACAGATATATTGTGAATTATCTCTCTCTCTCTCTCTCTCTCTCTCTCTCTCTCTCTCTCTCTCTCTCTCTCTCTCTCTCTCAATTCTTTGGATATTTATGTCGATTAGCTGAATGGTCAACTTCCTTATCATCTATAGTTTTTCATCAAAACTCTCTCGATATATAGTAGTCACGGGGAGCTACCTTTCGTTTGCAACCTCTGATTTCGTAATGCTAAACGAGTTTTATTTGAACTAAGTACCAATCTCAGTACTAGATTCGACTTTTTCACCTCGACCTGGAGTGAAACCCATATCATATATATTTTCAACTATTTTCATGACTGACGGGGCTAGCAACTGAATATAGTTAACCAGTTGTTGCTTGAAGGAAATACAAAATCGAAAGCAGACGGAGATTAGAAAATATGAGAACAAGAACCTTCGTCATTTAGGTATATATTTTGTGTAGAACTTAAATTGAGCCAGGCGATGCCAACGGCTAATTTAAAATGCAGATAAAGAATGGAAATGTGTGTTTTCTTTCCACACTGCCAATGACTTTAGAGAATAAAAATAAAACATTTTGCTATTGAAAAATGAATTAACATAACACCATTGAATAAGTTTTTCCTGTTTTGTAGTGAGTTCTGAAGTAATGGCGCAGCAGATTCTTGTTTAATGACAGTGGTGTCAAGCACTTATCTTTTAAGTCTAACCTGACCTATTGCTAAGTGAAGCAATATTACATAAGTTTCAGACGTATAAAAAGTCATATGAAAATTACTCGCACTAACCATGGTCGTAAGGAAGCATATCTTCATCGTTCTCTTCTTAACGTAGTAAAATGGTACGAGTATGCTTGAAATGCCAACCATTCTGTAGATAATGACTCCTAGAATAATCATTATTCCACGGGTTGTTTAATGGTACGGGGGTTGTTTTCCTCACGTTGCTACGCAAGGTTCTGTTTGTTATGAAATGCACGGAACCTTCATTTCCTTCTTCCTTAAACTTTCATTTTGTGAGTGCTGTGCAAAGAATATGTGGTTTTGAGTAAGTCCCTTGACATATTTCGCTGTTGGGTCATTTCTTGAACCTTGCATTTCGCTTACCTTAGGATCTTGATTATTATCTTAACCTTTTAGTTAACAAATAAATTCGAATTCAGTTTTCTTTTATTTTTGAAATACCGTCCGACCGGACTCTTGTCTTATGAGCGAATTTGAAAGATTAGAGATTCTTCCACCAGTTTTTCCTTTCAGGCGAAAACGAGAAACAAAACTAATGTTTTCTCCGGAGCGTCATAAGGAAGGCTCCTTTGCCAGTAAAACGGAGCGTTTAATCAGTGCTGCACTCGCTCGGCTTTAGCCTAGCATCGTCTGCTGCAGCTAGGAGATTATGATGCATTATAGTGTACCCTTCAAGGTGAAGTAATTAATGAACACTCCACCGGCTCCCCTACTTGTGTACCTGAGCTTCTGGACGGAGGTTCATTGATTCATATAGGCTAAGCAGATTAATCTTTCTCTGCTACGTATTGTTGCCATATTGCTGACTCTGAATAATCGCTGAACCGCGGGAACGCTGAGAGGTCGTTCAAGTCGACCTTTCCATAGCGGTCCAGTAATCACGTATTGTGTCTTAACCTCTATAATCCCATTCATATTTTTTTTTTTGTGGCTATGTACTGGTATATATTTTCTGAGGGATGATCTGTTTAGGTAACCTAAATTTTCTTATTGTTCATTGAATTAGACTGACTACCCTTTTCTATTAAAGAAATATAGTGATTGTTGTTTTAAGCCGACTTTAAGTTTTCAACTTAGCTTTAATGGAATAAATAATCCACTTTTAAGTTCCTTTATTAAAGATCTGTTTCTTGAAAAACTAAATCATTTTTCCTGAATGCATGTGGAACATGAGCTGCATATAAGACTGAGGCATTCTACCGACAATAGACCGACATGTTACCCTCTTGATTTCACTAAACCCACAGTCCATTGTTTTTCAAGATGGCGCCTGAAGTAGGTCAGGGATGATGGGTGATTTCGCTTTTCTGCTGTTCATTGGTCAGCGCATGATGATTAAATAGTTGTAGTTGTTTCACGAGAGTTTTTCCAAATATGCTATTTTAGAAAAGGATTTTATTCAGCAATGAAACAACTGAACAATTAGGCTAAATTGCAATATAATATAGCAGAGAAACGTTTTTAAAGGACATTCAGTTTTTCAGAGCATGAAATGAAATCGCCCGATTTGCGGGCAAAATTGACTGGTGAAACGCCGATGAAAGGGGAATATCCCGAATGTAGAAATGTAATTAAACGAAGAATCCCATTAGCTCCAACTCTCGCTCCATTTCTGCATTGATGCCATATAGGGTCCAGTGAAATAGTTGAAATATAGGGGACTGCCACTTTGAATGCATGTAAAAATTTCATATCGGCTACAGTACATCGGCAATAACTCCTAATCCTGATCTGCAAAAACGCGATCACTAACGAAGTGACCACCAGGACGACGAAAATACAGTTGGGAGAAAGATCATTTTTAATGATCATGCCGTAGCACAATGACCCATTGAAAGTAAGTTCAAAATGGAAGTAAGACAGGCTAAATGAATAAAGATGGTTTCACTACATAGATGATTGCTTCTATTTTTTGTGTTATGAAGAAAGCTGGTAATTTGCAGAAAATTTAAGAAGAAATGGAGCTGCTGTTATGCCTGTTTTTTTTCCGCTGTAAACTTGAAATATAAGCATTGGACCCTTTCCTTACTTCTAATATTATAGATTTCTTATCAAATGAACGCAACACATTCAAACGCTCAGAAATGAAACATGTAATAACAGTCCCATAGGAGATTTTACATAGGATGTCAGAAATTATATTTTGTAGGCTTTTGCAAATCTGAGTTTACGGTTTCAAATAATGTTAAAGATGTTCGCATTATTGAATAAACCTTATATTTTTGGGAATAAGTAAGCTAAGACATGATTCAAGATCGCCATTAATCTAATCATTTCATAATGAGACTCACTAGCAATTACTTCTGTGCTTGAATGAAGAAAGCTTTGACCACATGTTTACCGATCTGCGGCTCAAATCCCACATGATGGAAGGCTAATATCTACTTTAGATGTCTCTCCAGTATTTATTCTCTTTCCTTTCATAACCTGTTACTTAATAACCATATATCTTGAGCCAGGGTACAGCGTCTCTGTTCTGAACGGATTATTTTGATTTACCTGCATATCACCATTTCATACTTTATGCTCTTTTTCATGCGGTTTGCTGTAAAAGGTTTCATCTCTCTGGTCGTGATGTCTATCCGTCAGCAATTCCAGGCAGGAATTAAAGACGGTGTATGTATCTACTGTACAGCGCTTTAGGTTCCCAAGTCGTTAATTATTCCTTTTTCTATGAAAAGCAATATAGATTAGAAAATTAAGGTGGATATAAATTGCTCTATGCGCTTTAATATCCGGATTAGACACTTTCAAATTACCGGATTTTCAATGGTCTCGTTTTTCTGTTTCTGTAGAATTCCCATTAAAGCCAGTTTCCTTTGAAGTCTGATCCCTTTTTAACGTACAAGCAAAACATATCACTACGTATCAGCCACTTTATTACTATGAATATTATTGTGGTTACGGTATGGTTCCATACTATTCCCTGATGCCGAATAATGGAAATGGAAGAAATAAAGAAAATATTCGGGCACGAAACTGATAGAGTCATGCCCTTCTCTCAGGCTGTGACCCACCACAGTCGAATAGTTACCATTCAACTAATTCATTGCTTCGGTCAACAGACACAAGGTGGGCTTATACCGTTAGAATGCGGCACTCGGACATGCAAAAGTTCATTTGTACGTGGAAATGCATTGTACGCGTTACTTATCTTTTTTACTCCCTTACAAGATGTTCCCTTTCCTCCACACTGTAAGGAAAGGTTGCAATTTTCAGAATGGCTGATTGAATCAGATTTCAATATCTTGCAAGGGTCCATTTTCCTTCGTCCCCTCAAGGATTCTCAGCTTAAAAATGTCATTTCTTAAACCCTTGATCAAGGGATGATATGAACAGAGGAAATGGATTTAGAGGGTCAGGTCGTTCTTGTTCCTATGAAATTTAGTATCATTAAACAGCAATAATATTTAATTAGTCTTAAATGGAACATTTATTGGAATTTTTATTCTATAATGAATTTAGTTTTCAATATTTATTGGTGTTATATCAGAATAAAAAATCTGAGCTTTGTATTTCACAATAAGAAGTAGAAAATTTTTCTTAGGTAAAGAACATTCTTCTTCTTTCGAATCTTAATTAGAAATGAGAGTTTTTTTAAGTGCAACCTGAACAATTTTCTTAATGTCCGAATTTAATTGTCCATGGGAATTATAAAAGTATTCTTATAGCAATGACATGATAAGTTTTTGTCAGTTTCAAATCTTAGATTTAACATAATTTACAGAGATTCAAAGAACTGGTTGTTATTTCAGTACTGTGGATTCTCATAAATTTTAGCTTCACAAAAGAATTATTTCCGCTATATTTCTGTCTAATAAGGTGAGTTGAAAAAAAAAACACTAACACCTCTCAACTTCTCTACAGAAAAGTAAATTGCTAGATTATGCAGCTGACAATATTTACACCCTTTGAAACGGTAGTTTGCTAAATTTTTAGAAAATAAGCCAAGAAATTAGTAAGTTTAGAGCAACACCCCTTAATTTCTCTCTCTCTCTCTCTTAAAAAAAACTATAATTTAATTAACAAAGAATTCTCCGTAGTCTCATCCACTGGCCCTCAGTAATGTGCAATTTTTCCCAAACAAAGTAAGACTGACAATGGTAGATAAACTTCACCTTTTAGCAGCCCGCTTGCAACTCCAGAAGACCCTAGTAATAGAAAAATAAAAATATCTAACCACAACAACGATTACCTGAACCCTCAAAAAATATCCACGTACAGAAAATAATTGCAAGGGAAAATGGAGAGGGTTCGTGCAGGAGAATACATGGAGTTATAAAAAGTTAGAGTAAACCAAACTGAGAGAAGGGTTGCAGAGCACATCCCGAGATTGGTTGTTCACGGGGAAACTTATGCATAAAGTTTGAGAATCGACGTAACGAAGACAACTCGCAGTGCCTTGCGTCTCAGAGTTTGATAATACATTCAAAAGTGTATAGCAACTTCTTGGGACACACGATTAAAGTTTTAAATCTTGTTAAAGGTCTTTTTTTTTTCAAAATGGTAAGGGTAACAAAAAATACAGAAAATGGATACAAAGAACCCCCTGATATCTGCTTAATACAAGACGTAAATCAGAAATTTTGTATTATTTTTGATGATGTGTATTTGTAAATGCATAATGATTTTAAGGCAAAAATGACATAGGTAATGTTGAACACAAATTCCCTTCGGGAGAACGAGCTCGAATTCTCTAGCTAACGAATGAATGGAATGCTCCTTTCAAATTATGACTATTTAGAATATCATTTATGAATGGTGCATCAGTAACAAATCATTTCTGGGTGATTCTAAAAAGTTTCTAAATTAACTGAATGCCAAAATTTTCACAAGGGCTAAACTAGAAACTTGTGCAGCAAACAAAAGATCGATCTAATCAAGGCTTTTGTCAAGAATTACGTGACCCCCCACCTGGCAATTTCCTCAGACTGAAATCTCGCTGCTAGGGCCGGAATTACAGGATGCCGGAAAAAGGTTAAAGGTTATCAAATCTCTCTCTCTCTCTCTCTCTCTCTCTCTCTCTCTCTCTCTCTCTCTCTCTCTCTCTCTCTCTCTCTCTGTCTCTACAGAACCTAGACATTTAATATTAATGAGAAATTTACTTTACGGAAATTCAAGGAAAAATTGCAGGAAATATAACGATTGAGGTTCATGCTTCTCTCTCTCTCTCTCTCTCTCTCTCTCTCTCTCGTTCTGTCTACCGAAATTAAATATTAATGAGAAATTTACTTCACAGAAAATTAAAGGAATAATTGCAAGAAATGTAACGATTGAGATTCATGATTTTCTCTCTCTCTCTCTCTCTCTCTCTCTCTCTCTCTCTCTCTCTCTCTCTCTAGGAACTGGACATTAAATAATGATGTGGAATTTAAGTCACAGAAAATAGGGAAAGTTGTAGGAAATGCAATGACTCATAAGCAATGGTAATATTAGCAACTGTCAAAGAACAGTTAAATAAAGATTAATGGAATTCATTAGTTAAAGGGATAAACCTTCATTGACAATTACAGCTGTTGCCCAACGACACATATATATATATATATATATATATATATATATATATATATATATATATATATATATATATATATATATATATATATATATATATATATATATATATATATATATATATATATGTTTGCGTAAATCTATTGAAGGTTTCTGGGCAGAGTAGTTCTATCATTAGCAAAGAATAAACATGAAAATAAGATAAAGCAGTATTATACAAAATGAATGAGGTATGGAATATACAGTAGACTCTACTCACACTTATCCCGGCCTTCTGATTAGCCAGCATGAATTCCACGCCTCATAGATTTTCTTATCAATACCTCTGTATCTCATCTGAACGCCTCTTAGACTGACCCTGGTAGTTGGGAAGCTCTCAGCTTTTGAAACCTTAACGCTCGGGAACAGATCATGAAACGACTTACTCTAGTACCAAACTGGCATGGCAAAGTTACAAATATTTGTGGCCTTTTCTTGACTTCTAATCCTGAAAATTACTTCTAATGTATTCTGTATCTTTTAGTTTCCTCCAAGGAATATGCTGAATACAGTAAAACTCCTGAGTAATTCATCCCTCTTCGGTGCGCGATGTAAACCGCACTGTAGATGTCTCATTAATAGTAGTTAGCTACTTGCACCACGACATACATACATACATATATAAGTGTGTGTGTGGTTGTGTTGTGTGTGTGCAGTTTAGAATAATTTCATATTTTCATTTGGATTCTTATGTTATCTTTTTTTATTGTTGTGAAATACTGTGCATCATGATTCAATCATAACTGAAAGCTTCCACGATAAGCAACCTAATGATAAGTCACGCAGATTGCAGAAAAAGATCTGTGTTTTTGATGTGACAAGGAACATTTTATTTCATTTATCAGTTTCCATTTACAGTTATCATTATTGACGCTGTTATTATAGTGAATCATTTATCGCCCTTTTTGCTTGAAGAATTTTAAAATGTTAAGAAAAACCTCCAAATATTCTCACAAACCACAAAAATACCTTTAAATAATAGTGCATGATGTCGTAGATATTGTTCAGAGTTTAATGAGAGCTTCATGATTCTTAGTTGTGTTTTCTTCCAATTTCTCGGATATCAGATATTTTGGCAATGGCCCGTGATTAAAATTCCCTTTGATCCCAGTTCAAAGGATAACGGTTGCACGGAATGCCGCGGTCTTCGGCGTAATTACTCTCTCTCTCTCTCTCTCTCTCTCTCTCTCTCTCTCTCTCTCTCTCTCTCTCTCTCTCTCTCTCTCTCTCTGGAAATCATTAAGGAAAGAAACAAGCAGCCTTATGGGAAGGTCTTTGAAATCATACCTAGAATATATTTATTACTTGTCTGACAACAATCTTTTTGTTGATCGGTTTATGTATTTTAGCATCTAGAAATTAATATCTTTTTTTATTTACCTGTTCATAAGTTTACTTCCATATTGGTTATTAAAGTCACTGATTTGTTTATGGGATCATTTCCTTTAAGATACGTCAATATAACTGAAATACCAAGCGATATGGCGAGTGCAATATTATACTCGTATGTCTGTGGTTCGAATTTGCACTTTCTTTCCACAAATGACCTTCTGAGGAAATGAGTACGTCACATGATGCTCAGTATTACATCTTCTCATTACCAGAGAAAACTTTGCTTCACTCCATGATCGGACGAGTAGTGGTAGCTAACTTCCAATGAGATCAGTAATTCGGGAAACTCCCACACTTCGGTGATCAGAAGAGCAGAGCCACACTGCTCTTATAAATCAGCCTTGACAGTTGATGATACTATTGTCCCAATGTCATCATCGTCATCATTAACAATAACGCTATCTGACACAAAGGGTCTCTGGGAAATTCCACAACTGATATTTTCCTGTTCTTTATCTTCCACTAATTTCCACTTATCTCCAGCCTCCACCCGCATAGTTCTTGTCCAAGTAGTTGGTCTGGGCCTTCCAACCCCTCTGCGGCCCACAGGAGCTTAGCTAACACTATGACATCATACAGCTCACACTCCGTTGCCGCACAATGGTGTAGACGCCAAGGTTGGCACCTGTAAGCACTTTTACTTCCGCATACTGTATCAAAAACAGACCAGATCTCTACAAAACCTCAACGTTCGCTGGGCATCCCGTGTATGGCTTACTTTAACAATAGCATAACTTCAGGTTAGCCTATAATGGCTTACTTTTGAATTCAAGGCCTTGTAGCTTACGCTCAGTGAATTATAAATTATTTTGTATTTGCCTTAGGATATATATACTAACCAATAATCCCCTATCCATGATCAGCTACCACTGGAAGTGCCGTCTTTCACTCTATTCTCCAGCAAACGGAATGTGATATAATAATTCCTTGGGCTTTACTGAATTTCCGACCCTTCTGCTTTCATACGGTAACATCATCCTTTTTTCCCATTAACGGGTACCTGAGGCTTTAAAGAGATCTCAGTCTCGCGTGTTCAACATGTCCTTCCTTAACACCATTTACGTAAATTTCATTTATGTTCATACTCTCAACTGCATATCATCAGAATGATGATAGGCTAACATCGTTACTGGCATAAACCATCTTAATCTTCAACGGCAACCACAACGGCACTAAATCAGTATAGTCTGGGCATTTTGTTTTAGGAGTGACCATCACATCATACTTTCTCGCGAGGGTTATACGAAGGAGAATGATTGGCGGCATTAGCCTTACTCCGTTAG
>NC_089794.1:49672041-49682041 GCF_040412425.1 Macrobrachium rosenbergii | reverse complement strand
TCTGGGTGAGTGAAGGGAATTGGAACAATTTATTTTAGAGACTGCCTGCATACCAAGGGGGTCCAAAGTTTATGAACAAAAGGAACAACTACAGGAAACTCACCTTAGAAACTTCCTGGATTTACATAAATAATGAAGGTCACCATTTGGAATTAGAATTCTTTTACAGTTTAAAAGGGGTTTATTTACAGAGAATGGGGGCAAATATGCAAAATCAAAGAAAGAATGTAAAATGCAAACCATTTACAAGCACATAAATTACATACGATAGAGCAATAATGCAGTAATTTGCAAATAAGCAATGTAAATAGGAGGGGCCACAGATACAACAATCCCCGTTATAACAAATGACTCTGTTATGGTAAAATTACATCAAGTCACAGACAGTAATACATTGGAAAGGTTGGATTCCAAGGTAATGGCAATCAGTTAATTAAGATGATTGCTGTGTGGGCAACGGATTCTTGCGATCAAGGTGCGACCAGGAATGGTTGCGAAATTTGGATGGCAGTCAGCACTATAGCCGATTCACTTACGGTAGATTCTTGGGCCTACGAGACGTTTGTTTGGTGTCCTACAATTGGCTTGTACCTGGGGGTAGGTGACGTGCTCACTGTCTCAGTTTTACGTATGTAGCTCAGAAAACTAGCAATATGTTTATATATTTCTTCATTTACCTCACGTTTTGAACAAGATAGGAAAGTTTTTATCATACCATAGGGTTTGGTATTAATTGTATAACTAAATATGATTTCCTAAAATCAGTAAGAGAAAACACAAAGGAATTACGAGTAAAAGTGAAGAGAGAAGCATTTAACTCTTTATACCTTTTTTAATTATCATCGGATTTTGCATCATTTATGTGATCAAGATAAAATAAAACTTGTTTTCATACAATAAATTCACCCTGAATACTCTGGTGCTTTCAGATTTTAGATGTGTGTGATATGTGAAGAGAAAATGAAGAATATGTCTTGTTATGTTGCACCCGTTCTTGACGCAGTTTGCCAAGAGAGAGTGATGATGCTCTGCACGATACTGCGTTGGTCCTCTTAGCTGTTGACAGTTGCCAATTAGCGATATGAGAAGTTGTAGTTTCGGCAATATTTGCTGTATTATTGTGACTACTGTCATTACATTTTCCGTAAATAAATGCGTAGAATTCCCATTATGACTGTCGAATATTTTCACTCCAGTATTATACTGTATATGTCTGGACATATCTGATACAAAAAAAAAAATAATAATCAGATGGATGCATCTGGATGTGTTGAGTTCAATTTAGTCTAGAAATTTGCATACATACTGTAGCTTACATGATAAATAACAGGCCTACATAATGATGAGTTCATTATTATGGCCGCTCATTTCCCCGGTCAATAACATCAAAAGCTTATTTTTCATATGTTCATTCAGTGAACGAAAGTACATTTTTTTTTATTTCTTACATTAAATCTGTTGGCAATGTCTAAATTGAAGCAAGTACATCCAAATGCAGCCATCTGATTATTATTATTTTTTTTTTGTACCAGATATGTCCAGACATACGGACATATGTAATATTGGAGTGAAAATGTTCGGCAGCCATAATGGGAATTCTATGCATTTATTTACAGAAAATGTAATGACAATAGTACACCAAATATTGCCGAAACTGCAAACTTCGCATATCGCTAATTGGCAACTGTCAACGGCTGAGAGGACCAACGCAGTGTCGTGCAGATCATTATCACTCTCTCTTGGCAAACTGCGTCAAGAACGGATGCAACATAATAAGACATATTCTTCATTTTCTCTTCACATATCACACACATCTAAAATCTGAAAGCACCAGAGTATTCAGTGTGAATTTATTGGATGAAAACACAAGTTTTATTTTATCTTGATCGCATATAGAATGATGGAAAATCCGATGATAAGTAAAAACAGGTATAAAGAGTTAAATGCTTCTCTCTTCACTTTTACTCATTGTAATTCCTTTGTGTTTTCTCTTATTGGTTTCAGGAAATCATATTTAGTTGTACAATTAATACCGAACCCTATGGTATGACCAAAACTTTCCTATCTTGTTCAAAATGTGAGATAAATGAAGAAATATATAAACATATTGCTAGTTTTCTGAGCTACATAAGTGAAAATGAGACAGTGAGCGAGTCGCCTACCTCCCGGTATCAGCCAATCAGAGGCTGCCAAACAAACGTCTCATAGGCCCAAGAATCTACCTTAAGTGATTCGGCTATAGTGGGGCATAGATTTGCGGACTTGACAGGATAGGATGGCTCCTGTAAGAGAGGTCAGGAGTTAGTACAACACGGAGGAGCAAGGAAATCTCCCCTGCTATCCATTAAACCATATATCTCTGCACGGGGGAGGAATCAAACACTTATATCACTTAGACTAATTTGCCCTTACTTTGCACTAGGGAAGGGATATTTGAATACTTATCACTGAATCATATTAAGTTGATTTCAAAGCAAGTTAGGGGGCGATTCACGGCTGCTTGAAGTAGGGTGACTTAACAAAGGCACTGCTTTTGTTGGAGGGAAAAAGTTGAAGATTGTAGAAATAGAAAAATCAAGGAATTTCAGGGGGGAGGGAAAGGTCTGGCTTACTGACTAATTGCGATCAACGTACCCGGCCTGCAGATGTGCGCGCTAAACATGAGAGACTTGGCTGGTTACCGAAGTTAGCTTTCACCAGCATAAAAGGAAGGAAGCGCCGGACTTGCGTCCGAGACTGGAGTCTGGAGTCGTCTACCGCTTCCCGAGAAAACAATGCATGCCTTCCACGGTTGTTTGCTTTGAAGTCTAGGCCTGCCCGTCGATCTGCAAAGAGTCATACAGCCAGCAAAGGAGTGGAGAAAAATGGATCTTAAGATTAAGTTCTTAGAGGTTAAGTTCCTATTTATCTCACAGCTTGGCTATGTCCTCCATGCCCACAATGGCCTAGCCACTCCCATATCACGTGAGGGGGGTGAAAGGGGGGTCCCTATTGTCTATCCCAGGTCAGCTGAGGTGGGAGGCTACCCCTACATGAGTGAAACACTGGCGCTATCTGCTTTTCTCTAGTTCAAAATACGCTTTTTCCTATCTCATCTGCCATGTTTTCTTGGCCCTACAGTCAAATGAAAGGTGAAAATGCACCACAGGATAAATTACTTACTGGCTGCGAGATGAGGGAGGGATAAATTCTTAAGAATATATATATTTACAGAAGGGAAAGGGCAAGCAAGTGTAGTAATAATATCATTTGTTGCAAGAGATATTTTTTATTCAAAAGGTAAAGGTTTATGCATTAGACCGTTTAAGACAGTTTTTTAGTCATTTCTCAAAGCCTGGATATAACTGAGAAGGGCACCGTTTATCTTAAAGTTTGTTGAGAAAAAAATATTGTGTTTATGACCATTGTAGTCTCTTTTCATTCGTTTACAGTGTTGTGCCAAATGGCAATTTATTTCATCATTAGAAATCCCGGAAACGGTTCTTATGCAAAATCTAGATATCATAAATGGAATGGATTATTCCTTTAAGCCTCAACTAATTTGAACTCCTGTGTTAAAGGATGAAAGAAATAAATGCATAAACATTCGTTTACAACAGCATAAAATGAATCGTCCTTTTTAACCTTGCACTAAGGAATGAGAGGAAGACTTTCAATGAAAAACATCCAATCTGTTTATGAAAGAAAATGGAATGTCCAAAACAACCATTTTATTTACACGAAATTCCGTGTCGCTCATTAACCCTGTTCCAAAGCGTAATTGTTTCAGTGAAATTCCAATTCCTTTCCTGTCTTAGTCTGAGGAAATCTACAACAACAGTTTAATCACTCTGGGCATAACATTAATATATGAGCTGTGGGGATGCAGAAGCAATATATACATTGAAATACATTGATTGAAGTGGTATAACAGCATTATGCAAGATGAAATGACCTAACAGCCCAGTCATAAATGAGACTGCCAAAGAGCTGTGTATTTAACGAATGTTAAGGTGAATGACATTTCTATTGACTATGTTAAAAATGTTTATTGCTTAATGGTTGTTTGGTTGTTATAAAAAAAACCTAAGTAAACAGGGTTTGTCTCAAATTCATGACGTCCAGTTGCTGTACAGATCTAGATAAGACAGGACGTCTCCATTGCTGTATCCATCTTCACTTCTGTAAATAAACTCTTTAAGAAGAATACGTTCTTTTACTGCAGAAACATCACACGGTGGCAGCGGCAGCGGGCTTTGAGGATTGCAATTTTTTTTTTTTTTTTTTTTTTTTGAAGATGGCTACAAGTCATGCGTTACCACCTCCTTCAAGTTTGACACTCATGGCAGAAACGCTGCAGAGGTTTGGAAGGAGTGGCGACAATGATGGGACAGCTGTGTTTCAGCAACCGAACTGAACAAGAAGCCACAGGTGCAAGTTGCAGTGTTTTTCTACAGTGATTTGTCCTGAGTCACATAAAGTGTATAATACATTTCATATCTCAGAGGATCATGCAAATAGTTTGCAAGCGGTGCTGGATGCATTTGAGAAGTACTGTCAGCCTTTAATGCACATGTCATATGAACCTAATCGTTTTAATTTTCGTGGAAAGAAGCCAGGAGAAACGTTTGAGCAAATGTGTGACGTCCTTGCGTAACCTTGCTGTGAGGTGTGAATTTGAAAATATTACGCCCAACCCGATTCTTGGAGACCGTACTATGTTCAGAATTACCGATACCAGATAAGTGACTGTCTCCTTAGAGAGAAAAATCTTACTCTAGTCTAGAGCGTACTTTGGAGGTTTGTCGCGCTAATGAAATATCTGCAGCTCAACAAACGGATGTTGTTAGGACTAATGATGGCATTATTCTTGAAATAGGAAGACGCCCTAGGAGGAAAGCAAACGAGAAGTCTGAAAAACAGACAAGATGGATCACAGACTGCATGTTTTGTGAAAAAAAATCGTAAGATGAAAGAAGAATGTGCAGCCCATGGTAAAGCATGTAGTTTTGTAAGAAGCTAAATGATTTTAAGCTAAAGAGTCCGTAATCAAAACTGTCGGAACAACGTGATATCAACTGCGTACCTGATGCAGGTACTTATGATGACCCAGTTATACAATGTTCGACAGAAGGAGAACGAGAACCACTCCATAATGTTTTTTGATGTATTTATTTGCTTCCGTGTTTATGAGTTTGCAAGGGGAAGAGAGATGTAACGAGTGTTAAGGTAAATGACATTTCTGTTTTTATATTAAAAAGGTTTACCTACATAATGGTCGTTTGGTTGTTATACACAAACTTAAGTAACCAAGATTTGTCTTAAGTTCATGACGTCCAGTAGCTGTATGGTCTAGATAAAACAGGACGTCTTCATTGATGTAGGCATCTACACTTCTGTAAATACACTCTTTAGGAAGAATACTTTCCCCTTACTGAAGAAACGTCGCAGTGTAAGTGTTGGATTGGCGTAATAGTCGCACATGCATTAGATCGGCAGCATAGCTAATCATTCTGTTTGGCCAAAAAAAGGCTTGGTATGGGTTGTACCAGAATAAAGGAATCATCACAGGTTTGATTGCTAATAAGTGTGTAGTCCTTGTACCAACTATATTCCTTGCATTAGCTGCTGTTTGGTAGTTTCATTGATACCATTCAGGTATAGAAAAGGTAGCTGTCGAGAGTTTGCTTATGAATTTAGACTGTTAAGCCAAGAACTGAGGCATTTCCGACCATTCAGCGGTTAACACAGTGAAAACAGGGAGTTGGAGTGGTTGGACAGCAAGAGCAAGAGATCCTGAAAATAAAGGATATGACGTACTATCGTGCACGAAAGTCCGTTCCCTCCGCTGATTCAGAGAATGAACACGAATCCGGTGACTATGAAACCCCGAAGCAGTTGAACAAGTAACTAATGGAAGACCCAACAAATGTCACACCGTAAGGGCATATGGGAACAAGAAGGAGTGGGAAGCAGCTATTTTTCTTGAGCATAGAGTAAAGTCTCCATATTCTAATATCATTAAGAAAGTGATCGTCAAGTTTTTGTTGTTGGAGATACTGGGTTTGAATGTAAAATGTGCAGTTATGGAAATATGAGAAATAAATATGAGAATAACAGTGCTTAGGAAGCCAGTATTCATGAATTAGCATTTCCTATAGTTATCATATTTTATAAACAGACATGACTCCACAAAATCGATACAAAATATTTCAGCAACAGCGCTTACGGTGGTGTTCTATAATCTGCAAGCCACTCTGTGTGTGTGTGTGTGTGTGTGTGTATATATATATATATATATATATATATATATATATATATATATATATATATATATATATGTATATCTCTCTCTCTCTCTCTCTCTCTCTCTCTCTCTCTCTCTCTCTCTCTCTCTCTCTCTCTCTCTCTATATATATATATATATATATATATATATATATATATATATATATATATATATATATATATATATATATATATATATATAAAACTAACTTTCATCGCAGCAAATTAACAAATTTTCAGTTCACTTACGTTATTGAGGTAGCAACCACACACTGCTAGTGCATCCTTTATATGTAAACATTCATAGATCTGTTATATTTAGTTACATTGCGTGATTGGGCCAACATCCATAGAGAAGGTGGGCGATATACAGTAGGTGATGACAACCGAATGTCAATTTTTAAACCAACAAATATGGCTATACGTAATTTTTTGGAAATACTAACACAAAACGAAAGATTCAGATACTTTCACCGATGTAACAAATTCATATTCAGTAAAAAGATCGAAAGAAAGAAGCACAGGACAAATGTTAATAATAGCACAGAGGGAAAGACAGGAAAAATTGAAAGGGGAGAGAGAGAGAGAGAGAGAGAGAGAGAGAGAGAGAGAGAGAGAGAGAGAGAGAGGAAAGAGTATGTGTGTTTCTGGGTAAGTGGTAGTCTGACAGATGTAAGTAGCGAATGATTTTTTCAGTATGTATTGTTTGGCGGTTTTGTTGGCGGTGTGAGGTTACAGCAACGAAAATGCGCTGTGTGAATTGAATAATCTTTTACCTGACCAGTTGTGATTATTGTTAATGTTTAATGCCATGGCCATGAAAACTATTAATCCACAAACAAAATTATGGTGTTGACACTTTTTAAGTTAACATAATCTATACTTAAGCTTTAAGGATGACGCCTCCCATACCTGTGGTAGCACATTTTACACTCAAACCCAGTATCGTCTACAACAAAAACTTTACGATCACTTTCTTAACATTAGAATATGGAGGCTTTACTCTATGCTCAAGAAAAATACCCGCTTTCCACTCCTCCTTCTTGTTCCCATATGGCCTTACGGCGCGACATCTGTTGGGTCTTCCATTAGTTACTTGTTGAACTGCTTTGAATTCTGTGTTTCATAGTCAGCAGATTCGTGTTCACTCTCTGGGTCAGCGGAGGGAACGGACTTTTGTGCACGATAATACAAGGATGTGAAGCGGTAACTAGAAGAAAAACCACCATTGCTTTACAAAGTACAGTTAGAGAAGTTGGACAGCACGACTGAAGAAAAGAAGTGTGATTAGAGGTAAAGTGAAAGCTGAAAATAGGCTGCAGCCAGGATACTTCTATCACTAGCCATGCCTGTAGTGCACTGCCCTCCACGTGGGAGGAGGGGTTTAGTCGTGCGGAATTGCAAGTTTGCAACCGGCAAAGCATACGTGTCACTCCGATGTGTAATAGCCGAAAACCATGTTGTCATTCAACGATATGACTATGCCCCGCCCCACTTTTTATTTTTTACTTTCTAATTGGCAGGGCTTCCGTTTCATGATTTTCGACATGAGCGTTGAACTCAAGGTAATTCATATTTTCAATTATTTACCCATTTTTTCATTCACTAGAAAACATTTCAGATTTTCATCATATTCGACACTTCCATTATTATTATTATTTTTTTTATTATTATTATTTATTATTATTATTATTATTATTGGTTAGTAGTAGTTAGTAGTAGTAGTAGTAGTAATAGTATTAGTTACCATTTCATATTACCATGCACAGTTTGCTCTCGTACCTGATCGTTGCCATGAGCATTGTTTTTACTTTTGCCTTGCCATATTCACTTCCATGAATACATCGTTTTGTCGCAGGACTCTGCTTCATATTTACTAATTCCTAACACAGCTGCGAAGTATTATGGGTATTTGAGCATTATCATGCGCTTTATCTTTTAATTACGTTGTGTTGTCATGAGTCCCTAATCTAAAAGTAAATGAAGATAATTCATATGGCCAGAGTTATATTGAAACTAAAATCCCGGTAAGCTTAGGAGTTATGTTGAAATTATTATAATCCTCAAATTTTACCTTGCAGTGTACTGGTGTAGATTGAAGAATACTTTTCTTACTAATTTCCAATTCGAACATTCCGACTTGGAATTAATACCGTTATTCCATTCCTCTTCATAGTTGCTAGATTAATTTGGACACAATTTAAAGGAAAGAGATTATTCATAGCAGTTCGTCATAACGTAGACATGAGATTACTATTACCTTCTCATTAAGAGAAGGGCAATGTTTCCCTTGAAGAGGGTCAGTGTTTTTCAGATTAGTCTTTTTCGTTTAAAATAATAAAACATCTCTACATATGGTGCATACCCAGTTTCTTTAAAGGCAAAAGATCCTAGACAATTTTTAAAAATGTTGTATATAAACGCTGAGACAAATTATTTAAAAAGAAGTACATGATTTCCAGCAATTTTATGAAATTCGCTACGGTTAAGAAAAAAATCTTATCTCTCAGTCAATGAATGTTTCACATTGATGTTCTGTTAATTATCTCAGTGAGACAATGCTCGGCACATTTCCATTTTAATGAGGTGCACATTCCTCATTCTGCAATGCAAAGCAAAGAGCATTGTAGTATTTGCTTCAAACTCATTCACGCACTCGTACAAACAAAAAAACAAAAGGAGCTTTTCTTCATTACTGGACATTTTTTAAAGCAATTAAGAATTGCCTGGTTCTGTACAATGGAATTTTTTTTAATGAATATCAGCAGTTCTTGCAATTAAGCTGCTTTTGATTTTCCCTCCACAATAGCAGAGCTCAAAAAGCAACGATTTTTCAGCATACAGTATGCTCATTATGGTGCTTCAACCTATATGTTATAATTTCAAAAAGAAAAAGAACTTTTTATTAGATTCCTCGTTTATAAAAGAACCACATTAAAAGGCTTCTGAAAATGTTTTTTATCGTTTTCATTTTCTGTTTTATTAAAAAAATGTCAGTTTCGTTTTTCAAGAATCCATTTTTTGTACTTTGAACTCAATGATTATTTTCCTTTTTTTTTTTTATAAAAGTTAACGAATGAGCAGCAAAAGCAAAGGAAATGTCACAGTGTCATACAAACAGAACATACACACGTAATCAGTACTTTCAAACCATGTGGGACCTGAGAAAACAAGAGTAATAGCTGTTAGCGACCCCCATTCATGTCTAGTCCACCGGTTTTTTTTTTTATTTTTATCAAAATCGATTCGTTTGCTTTTTTTAGAAAAAAAAGTCCCTTGTATTTTTTTTATCCTTTAATATACATAACGTCATAACAAGGTGGTTAATATTTTGTTTAACAGCAAAATGTAACAAATTATGGCAAATTATTTTTCAAATAAAATGAGTCTTCAGTGTATGCGTTAGTGTCTGTCTACAGTTTCTTGCATCAAAAAAGTTTTATAAAATCCTAGTATTCAAGAGCGTGATATTTTATTTCCCCTGCTACTCAAATACAAGCTCTACAGGAACCCAATTTTGACTCATAATGGGTTTTCTTGATTGCTTCATGTATTGACAATTTCTTCTGCATAAGCAGGTGGGCAAAGGAACTGCAACCTTTTGATGGAAATGGTAATATATATATATATATATATATATATATATATATATATATATATATATATATATATATATATATATATATATATATATATATATACACACACACACACACACACATATATGAAGGAG
>NC_089794.1:49629541-49664541 GCF_040412425.1 Macrobrachium rosenbergii | reverse complement strand
ACATACCATTCAACTTACCCCTTTCACTGTGAGATAAGATGGAAATGAACACTTGGAAACGTGTTTCACAAAAATAAGTTTCTGACTCACCACAGGGTTGAACCCCGGTCTTTCGAGTGAGAGTCCAGGGCATTGGCAGTTCGGATGCAAAGGTCATAAAAGGAGTTAGAGCCTAAGTACTACTTGCCTAAGGTTTTCCTTGGCAGGCGACCAGGGCCCAACATACCAGTGAATTTTACTAATGTAGAAGGCTTGCCAAGATGAAGTCAAAGTAAAGGCCCTGTGGAGGCGGGTAAAAACAGCGTTTAATTTAAAATTAAAATGACACGGTCTATAGAAATTAGTACCCATCCCAGTAAAGGTACTCTTTCTCTATATATAACAGTATGGAAACCCTCCGAGTCCCTCGAAATACGCTGATCCAGGAATGGGAGAACAACTTAAAATTCTTCATTTGAACAATTTCCTTTTACATGGCTTTTTACCAAAAATCAACCGCTCCATCTATTTATATTTAAAGAATTGCTACACACAACAAAAGCATTCCTCATCTCTTACATTTTCGTTAGAACGCAGTTTAACGTTTACTAAAATCCACCCAACTACTAAACCATATCAGCATAAGCGTACATACTTATCTTGCAAGTTATTTCCAAGTTAATTTGAATAGTTTACAATGCTTAGAATAACTTTATCATTCTCTCTGTGGAGCTTCTTGTATCTCTTGCTCCAACTAGTGAGAGAGAGAGAGAGAGAGAGAGAGAGAGAGAGAGAGAGAGAGTTGGGACTACTGACTTTAAAATATCGAAACTTTTCAATTGATTTACATGAAATACGAGAAACTTTTCCAGACTCCTTACACTTTTTCAGAACTAATACTATACTGAAACTTTTGTCGGTTACGAAAACCTAACTTACACTCACTTCGGCGGACATCTTCATTTATACAAAACAACTACCCAGAACATAAATTTTCCTACAAAACTGGAAACTAACTCTCCCTTCACAGGTGAACTTCCAACGCAACTGTAGGCATCTCTCAGCCGGCCATCCTAACAACCCATCACACTTTAACTGAAAGAGCGCTCGCCAGACAAATAGCTGCCTTCTCGCAAATTAACGTCACAGGAAAATCATTCCTGTACCTTACAAAAGCGCAAATGTCAGCATCTATACGTGTTTGCATCTTTAACATTTCATACTCTCTTTCAGTAAGTCCTCCGACGAAGGAGTGTTTGCACCAAGTAAGTACTTTTGTTGTATCATATTGCAGAGCTAGATGTAGCGTGTCTTTTCTTCTCTTCTCACAGTTTTTATATACAGAAAGTAACAGTTTCTACAATGCTTTTGGCTAATAGGATCAGAGAGAGAGAGAGAGAGAGAGAGAGAGAGAGAGAGGGCGTTGCGTACTATATAGGAACTAATTTTCTCTGTTGGCGTATATGGACAATCTTGCAACTGACAACATAGTAGGTGCTTGTATTACCAAATGGTGTGCATGTTTACTCGTGCACCCATGATATACTGTATATGGAGACTATGCTGTTGTATTTGTGTAAGCTTATATATGTGCCCACTTATTTTACAAGTACTTGCATGATTGTGGATTTGAATATGATTTTTTTGAGGATTCAATGGTCTATGTATATTTACATATCCATTAGTTTATGAAACCCCACCATTTGACCATAAACAATACTATATAGTGCTAAATTGCGAGTTGATATTGGTCCAGATATTAGAAGTTTGATAGACTATTTGAAGTATAGTATAAATAAAATTTACCATTAAAAAGAATTTTCAAGGCGCTGGGAGGATTGGTGACTGCTAACTTGTTATTATTATCACGGGATTTTCGTAGAAAAAAATAGCTTTCTTTGTGGTCAGTGCCGCTTTACTGCAATGACGTGAAAACTCACATGGCGTAATTTTTTTCCTAATGTCTTCCAGTTTTCGGGGAGTCAAATTCTGTAAATGTTGAGAAAACGGAGTTCAGTGGTAGTAAGTAACATCTGAGAGAGGCAAATTTGTTGTCATTCACAACCATTTAACGTTCCCTTATCTTTGTATTTTTACTTTCATTTCCTGATTGACTCATATTTACGTTATTCCTCATGATGAAATGATTTTCTGTAATGAAGTAAGTCTTATGAATACAAATTACCTCAAGTATACTAATTTAAGCTAGGTATTAAGCAGAACGTAGAGGTTCCCATATTAGTTTATCATCCCGATTAATAGAAAGGAACCTTTTTATATAGAAAGAGCTAGGAGTAATCCATCTCTCCCGAAAAAACTGATACATAAAATCAGTCCTTTTGCTTTCCTTCCTCGTGTGTTATTCCATCACTCACTAGCCATAACGAAACTTTGGTCGTCGAAAAGTTGGGAAAGTTGAACACGAATTTTATTGACTGTGGGGACAAGGAATTTGGATTGTTTGAACTAGATAAGGAATTTATTGCCGAATAGATCAGTAGACTGAAATAGCTTTCACCGTGTCATGTCAAAGTGAATTTGCTTTTTGGATAAATTAGAGATTCTCAGAAAGATAGCTGAATAAAAAAACAAACTGCTTTATAAGAAGACGCTTATTCTCTTACGAGTGTAATTTCTAAACTACAATTTCCAGTTTTAAATTAAAATAAAAATAGAACGGCTAAGCACTAGGCTCAGAGTCTGATAAACTTGGCTTCAATTGAAAACTTATTGTAAAAACTAATAGTTTACATTTTTTTTGTAAGAACGAATTAACTATTTCAAATATTCACACACACATATTATATATATATATATATATATATATATATATATATATATATATATATATACATATATATATATATATATATATATATATATATATATATATATATACACACACACACACACACACACACACACACACACACACACATATATATATATATATATATATATATATATATATATATACGTACACACACATATATGCACGATCGTTTGTTACGAACGATTAGTAAAAGTAAGACAGAGTGAGTGAGACATTTGCAGTAAAAGATGATTGGAATCTAAATTGTGCTGTCCGGTACGTACCATAAAATTTCGTCAATTTTAATCATAGGTGTAATGAAGTAGCATCATTTTTGGATTTACAGTAAATTCGAGTATTACTCTTGTTACATAAAGAGTTAATTACAGAATAGCCAGAATTAATTGTTAACGAAATAAATTCAATTCAGGCATGGAAAATACTTGATGAATTTTCCCTAACACCGTAGTCTCGTAGATTAGATAGGAATTATATCTATTTATAAATAGATATATATCATAAATGACTATAATTAAGTAGACATAACGTCTTTGTTCTTATTAGTAATAAAAAAGCCTATATGAAAAGTAAGATTGTTCTGGTGATCATTTTTTTATTACTGTGCTGCCTCATCAGCCGATATATTTGATCCTTTTATGCGGGTCGTATAATCATATAACACCCACCATTATATAATCGTAAGTAAAACTGAATTTAGTTTTAAACTGCCTCTTATTAAAACCTCTTAACATACATCACATTCCGAAGATCTTGTATTTTGTTCTTTTTGCTGAGGGTAAATACCCGTATCCGATTACTGTAACCGCCGGTGGTGCTGATTACAATTATCCCCAGTGATGTTAACTGCAGACATTTACCGTCAACTGCACAAGAACAGACCGGAGTAATTTGTCTCGTGAAATTTCTTTTAGAGGTAATTCGTTTACTAATCTGTAGGCAGTAAGGCTCTCTCTCTCTCTCTCTCTCTCTCTCTCTCTCTCTCTCTCTCTCTCTCTCTCTCTCGATAAGATAAGATAAGATAAGATAAGATAATCCCTCAGTCACTGAAGGGTAGAACCCATGTGCAGGTAACCTCTCTTTTTCCGCTGTTCATCTTATATATATATATATATATATATATATATATATATATATATATATATATATATATATATATATATATATATATATATATATATATATATATATATATATATATATATATATATATATATATATATATATATATATATATATATATATATATATATATGAATATCTTTACTGAATATCTTTTACTGTAATACAACAGTATAATATGAAGATAAAAAGGTCCATAAAACACTGTTTGAACGTTGCAACCATATATTTCGAGCACTTCCTTCTGTGCCCCTGTTCACTGGTAAAATATGGACAGATGATATGATATAAGAGTATATATACAAAACATATGTATGTGTGGCAGCAAGTCTCCATCGGTATGCAGGTGGCCATTGACCCGGGAATTGCTGGAGATATATGGTGGCAACGTTCAAACAGTGTTTTATGGGCTTTTTTATTTTCACACACGCACACACACACACACACATATATATATATATATATATATATATATATATATATATAGAGAGAGAGAGAGAGAGAGAGAGCATGCGTATTCACATAACATATATATGTATGTATATAATATGTATATATATATATATATATATATATATATATATATATATATATATATATATATATATATATATATATATATATATATATGTGTGTGTGTGTGTGTGTGTGTGTGTGTGTGTGTGTGTGTACTAAGGTATGTAGTCCATGTCTGGAGGGAAGAAAGGTTCGAAGGATTATGGGAAGTGAATTATGACTCCTTTATTTAAGCTGAAAGGGAATGGAGGTGACAGTAAGGATTATAAAAGCTTAACTTGACTTAGTGCACCTGGAATTGTGTATAGTGAAGTTCTGATCGCGAAGAAAGATAACATTTTGATTAGTAGAGTTCGAGCAGTTAGGGTGTAGACAAGGAATAACTTCTGATGGGTAAGCATTTCATTGGAATTCTTTCCACAATGGGAGTATTGTTTGCCTTTGTTTCAAACAAACTCTAGCCTGACAAAATCTTGAAGAAAAGCTTAACTTTATAACAATTTGTAAACGGAAAAATTTTTATTAATTTTTTTTTTTTTTTTTTTTTAGTGACCGTAGTCATTGCTTTTATCTTTGCCTATCACATTCTTATGTTTTGAGCTGGACAACAGCATTTGTTTAATTTCTAGAAAATATGTAATTCTACCAACTCTGCCGGTATTATATATTACTCCATTCATATTCGGGGAGGGACTGAGTAAATAATATTAAAATCAGCGAGAGGACATTCATGTGGAATAAGCCAAAACTTCATGAATTGCTCAGAAGCCCTTGACGAAAATAAGAAGAGAAAAAGGTATATGAATTGACATCTAAATGGTGCTAAATTTATTAAATAAACACAAACAAATATATTGCATGTTCAGGTATATATTATCAATAAACACTAACCTAATACACAAAAGTATTTAAATCAAATTGCACCTCAGTCAACATGTGCCTTTTACTCACTGAATAAACAAAACTGGTTGTGAAGGTTTGATTTCGTGTTATTGGAAAAGAAAGTGGAAACGCAAGATACCAATATAATTATATGTTTTCCTAGTTGTGGTGGTTGTTAACATCAATGATTTCTGGCTGAGCTTGAGCAAGCAAACAACAAAAGTGCTTTATCATCCATATGCTGACGATCAATGCTCAAGAGAGGTATTCAAATAGAAGGAAAAAAACAAGATTGAGTACAAAAAGTAGCAAGTTTCAAACATTATAAACATCACTATCAATATTTAGATTATAAAGGATTTTTTAATTAATGATATCAGTGGTCTTCACCGGAAAGGGAGAGAGTTAAAGAAGGTATATCATAAGTGCCTCGATTGTGTGTGTTTTTTTTTTTTTTTTTTTTTTAAGGTTACTGCTAGCGTATGACTAAAGATTGGTGATTTTACTATCTACTTGGTAGATCTTCAGTTTATTTATAATCAAAACTTGACTGTGATTGCTCTGATTTTTATTGAAAATCATTGTCTTACTCGTTGATAGTGACAGAGCAAAGAACTTGATCTCATCTCTCTTAGATTCGTGAAAATTTTAAATCGCCACAAGCTGAGTTTGGAGGAAGAAATTGAATTGACAAGTTACAGCGTCTCTTTTCCACCTGCAAAAGCTTTGAAGCAAAAGACACTGAAATGAAGTCTTTACCATCTCAAAACTCCAAAAGCAAAAATTAGATGTCAACAAAACCGGCGAATATTTCTTCCCTTGTTCCAACCCTTTTTTCTGTTTTAGTATATCACAGTTATTCATAATTTATCACTCTTAATTTCAACAGTGTGGAAAAATTCCTTATAATTCAGTCATGTGTGAGAGAATTAATCATTATTTGTTAAGACATAATTTACGACTGTTTCACCGTAGGGGCTGTCTCATAATATATAATACTGGTGATATTTTTGAAGATCATTTCATACGGCGAAGGATAATTGCTCATCTTTAGCGTTCATTCCTCGACCAGAACGCTGCTTTGAAAACGAAGGCTAATCCCGTGACCTATGGTCTCGTCCACATCTAATGAGAAGGAATATCACGAAAAATAGTCCTAAATATACCAGTTCATCCTGTGATTAATCTTTCATTTTCTTAAAGGAATCATCAGAAAATGATTTATATTACACGGGAGTTCTCGTAGCTTTGTTTTATGCAGTTTACGCTGATATTTTGACTTGAATTTAGAAAGAGTAAGAAAATGTAACGACAGTTTAAAGGAAATCAGGAGCTATTTGAATAAGAAATATTCTGTAGAGTTGAGAAGATATAAATTTCTTCACAACTTTTTACGCAAAAATTTCTTTTGATTAGAGGATTTTAATCTTACTAACATATGATATAAATGAACAGTATACACGTTAAATAATTATAATGAACATAATGTGCTTAGGTTTCAATCTGTGCTGTGCATAAACTGCGTAGAACATCGTGAGACCGGTAGGAAATTAATTTTTATAGTAAATGATTTTATTTTTTTCTTACCTTCCCCTCTTCTTCTTCTTCTTCTTCTTCTTCTTCTTCTTCTTCTTCTTCTTCTTCTTCTTCTTCTTCTTCTTCTTCTTCTTCTATTTAACGAATATGTACTTAGTCGACTGTGGATGTTAACAGAGTGGAGAACAGAGCATGGGTTAATAAGCTCATCTCTAAATAAATACAGAGAAACATTGAAATAGTTTTGACCTGAAAGCAAATCGTAAAATTACATCATATTCTTCCCAAAGTTAGATTTATTATATAAAATATTTATCATCAACGTTCTTGCAGTACAGATATTACGAGAATAACTAAGAAGATGCTATTTTCAATATTTAAATATTCTTAAACTACATTAAAGTGATTTTTTTTAATTAATATTCTATAACAGAAAGATAATTTATAATATATTAACGGGAAAATAAACTATGAAAATAACACAGCCGTAAGGATTAATAGGAAAGCTAACAGATGGCGAGCAAACAGCAAGAACAAAAATCAGTCAAGGAAAAACAAGAAAATTATTATGATTTTGTTGATTTTCCAGGATTAAGAAATAGATGTTCTAAAAGCCGAAATCTCTCTCTCTCTCTCTCTCTCTCTCTCTCTCTCTCTCTCTCTCTCTCTCTCTCTCTCTCTCTGCAATTGCAAAAAATACTGTATATCTACAATACTCTCAAAGGAACTGCAATCACATAAATCACATTCATCGCTATAACTCGGAGAGACGTGGTACTTGATATGTCAGTCCGATTCGAAATGTTGAAATTCCATTCGCTTAGATGATTTGGTTAGGCCTGCAAAATTACAAGCCATTACCAGCATGGACTCATTTGCATGTCCCTTTGAAGTGATTGACAGCTGGTTTCATCGACGGGAAGGAACGATGGAGTTTCACTGTTCGCAGACAGATGTTCACTCTTCGTTTTTTGTGTTTACAAATGGTAAAATTCTAAATGGACAAATTCAGAATATCTAACTCCATTTATTCTGCATCACGAAATAAATAATAGCCGTTATGTTATTCAACAAAAAGTATTTTTGCCAAGGAAAGTCGATTATAGATTGATTTATGATGAAAAATTGGCGAAAGTCATTTTGAGTTTAAATGCAATGAGTATAGGCTATTTCACTATCTCCATTCCATTTTTTTTTATATAAAAAAAAAGATAATTTGAGGATTTCATTGTTTCCTAACCACATAGATATCAATCTTTAACATTTCCCAAATTCTGAAAAAAACAGAATGCCTTTACTTGAAAAAGACGGACGTAAGAGGAGATTGAAAATATGAAAGATGCATAAGTTATTTCCCATTCATCCAGCTAGTGACATCAAATTCAAGTCGAAAGAAAGAAATGATTCAAAAGCCAAAACAGTCAAAGTTTTGAAAAAATGTTCACATGGCAGCCCAATCAGAGGAAGGTAACTAAACGTGAAAACAGATTACGAAACGTCCATATTGAGAGGTAGAGATTCTCCATTAAGAAAAAAAAAATTATTTGAACCTTGGCAGATGGAAATCATTATGGAATAATGACGTATGTGATACCCTTGTTTGTTTGCACTGAACAATTGCCGGATAAATTATGTTAAAATTCAGAAGACAAACTGTAAACCGAAAGAGGGAGAGAGAGAGTGAGAGAAAAGTTACTGGAAAATAAACTGAGTGTAGGATAAAAACTTCCGACCATCTCTCAAGTCCCGAAGTTAAGGCCGCAAGTTTTTTTTTTATTATTTGTTATAAACTCCTTCGGAATATGATGGATGTTGGGATGTCTTGATGGCCTCTGATGTAAGTTGTATTTCTGTTTTTTTTTTTGTGTGTGTAAATGAGCCTCGAGGAAGGAGACGAAAGTCTTAAGAGGGAAATGAAAAAATTAGCTGGGGTTTGAAAATCTATCAGACTTGAACTATAGAAATACGTAATTCTTGCACCTCAGTTTAACTGTTATACTTAGTGTCTATCCTAGAATGTGAAAAAGCTATTATTTCATCCCTCTTATTTTATCTTGACCAAGGCTTCTGTTTTTGCCATTTTCCCCCTTAGAATTTCACGTGGACCGGAATTTGCTTGGTCGAGTCTTTCAAATAATCATTAACATTGCCTAAATTGCATAATTAAAATAATTTATTATTTATAAAAGAGAGCACGAGAAAATAGCAATCTCTCTCTCTCTCTCTCTCTCTCTCTCTCTCTCTCTCTCTCTCTCTCTCTCTCTCTCTCTCTCTCTCTCTCTCTCTCTCCAAACTTTCGTTTATTAAAAAAAAATTATTTGATATGAAGAATTTCGACATTTATGAAAGCAAACACATTCGATAATAATCATGATAAACATTGACTAGAAATAGCTAATTAAAATGAGTCAACTTATATACAAGAAATATAAACTTTGCCAATATAATTAAAATATTCTTTATAAATATGTGTATTTGTCACATGAAGCTGAATATAAAAATACCATGAACTCTTTTTTTTTCTTGAATTTTATTTTACTGAAGGAAATCAATAGCAGAAATGAAGAAGGAATTCCAAGCAGCCCAATCGCACTGATAAAGACCAGCAATCTCAGTTCCAAATTATATGAATTTTTTCCCATAATATGAAATAATAAAAAAGTGTTTCCCCATGATGAGTGTTTATTGTACTTCCCAAAAACTCTTTTAAAAGACCCAAGAAAGGTGTCTTAGTTCCCTTGGACATCTTACCTATTAAAGGATAGACTGCCTTTCGGGAGATGGGAAGAGAGATTATTTGTTCGCTACATTTCCTTGGAGTCTGCTAACTTCCAACTTTCTTAACGGAAGTTATTAACATTATTTTTATAAAAGAATAATGATAATAATGACCATCTGTTTTTCTGAGAACAGGAGTAGAAATGTTCTCTTGGCATCCATATCCAATGCAGCACGATGGAACGCGTGCTTGAGAATATCACAAAATCCACATCAGAAGGTGGCTGGAAACCGGGACTTTGAACAAGTACTTTCGTAGTTTATTCTGCATTTTCAAGTTCACACTTGTATAGTGTGAACTTGAAAGTGAAGAATAAACTACGAAAACACTTGTTCAAAGTCCCGGTTCTCACTCACCTTCTTACGTGGATTTTGTGATATTCTTAAGCACGCGTTCCTTCGTGCTGTATTTGAAAATTGCTACTCTTGTTCCCTTTTTTGGCAGGTGTTCTCTTCAACCTCCAACGGACATTGGTGAAAGCACACAGTATTCAGCTTCGACGGAAATTCCTTCAAAGGTGTCTACAAGAACAAGTGATCCCAAAGTCATTATTGCCTAGACGATTACGAGTGGACAGTGAATCTCCTTTCAATGATTGTGTGTAATCTCCCTCAAGAAACATAGAAAAGATAAGAAGGATCGAATTCAATATTTTAAAGAAATTAAAAACGGATAGGTTTATTTTCATGAATAGGATTCCCCGGATTGGATAACAGTTCTACTAAACAGAATTTATAATGGCCTTAGGTTCAAGCTAAACAAACTAGTTCACCACCTGGATCAAAAATTAAAGAGCCTCATTGAGATAAGTGATTGGGATAACAAACATAAAGATGATTGCGTAATAAATCTTCCAAACAAAGAACTGAACCAGAATCTTAAATGCGCTTTAGGCTATGGCTTATCATATTCTGTTAGTGACATTTCGTGCGCAAACATCATCTCAGAGATATCCAAACTGGAAAAGAAAAACAATTGCATCACCTTCAATGAATTTCCAAAGGTTGGAAGAAAAAGAAGACTTAGTTTTACCAGACCACTGAGCTGATTAACAGCTCTCCTAGGGCTGACTTAGAGGTTGGACTTAGCTGGAATCGAACCACATTAGAGGTAAAGAAGATCCAGAAATAAAATAAGGTCAGGAATTGAACTCCGGTGGAACTGGAAGAAACCCCCACCGTTGCATTAAGAGATGTTTGTCAGCGTGAAGGAAGAAAGGAAGCGTAAATGGAGATCAAGTAAATGGATAAAAAGTTGGAGCAGCTAGGGGTTGAGGGGGCGTTGCAATCACCCTTTAGCAATAACTAAAATACACGACGCGAGGTGAAATGACGGCACTACCCCTCTTGGGAGCTTAAGTGTGGTATAAGATGTTACAAAATATAGCAGATCCGGTGTAAGTCTACAGACTCAACCATCTAAGGAAAACGGGCAAAGAAGAAGGATCTTTATCCGCCATCTTGACGAAATATATAGTTGAAGAATTGTTAATAAGACTACAAGGTATATTCCCAGGTACCTGGAATGTGAGGAATCCAGGAAAAATGTGACTTTTTTTATTTAGTCGCTTGAACCTAACGAATATAGTTATGTAGTGATGTTGGGATTTAATGTTCAGTAGCTGTCTGTGGCATTTTGAACTTAGGTGTGTCTGTGGCATTTTGAAATTCTTACAAAATGCGTTGAATGACGAACTATGCTTCCTGACTCCCTTTCATTAGACACTTTAAAATAAAAGACACGATAGGTTTATTAGTTAGGGGAATGTAATAGGATATGTTAATAGCATATGACAGCTCCAGATCAGGTCTATATCAGCTGTATAAGGACTGAGAATCGAAATGAAGTAAGAGAGCTAAATCTTCTTTTTACTGCAAGTAAAAGTATAGCTTCAGTCCAGGTCACCCTTCATAAGAGGTCTACTCAAAAGGAAACAAGTTTGTTGCACAAGTGATACGTTATTTGGGCCAATGTGACGCAGTCCATTATGGACCCAGTCTTTTCTTTGCTTGGATAATATTCCATAAAACTTTTTCTAACCCTTGGGACAGGATGTACAGTTCTTGCGTTTTTACTCTCATAACGACAACTTTGCATCTCTCTCTCTCTCTCTCTCTCTCTCTCTCTCTCTCTCTCTCTCTCTCTCTCTCTCTCTCTCTCTCTCTGAGTGAAGTAATGCGTTGAAATTCTTTCTGCTTCTTACAGATTTTAAAAAGTTTGAGGAAGGCGAGGTCATCACGAGGGTGGTATTAGTAGAAAGGAAGCCTTTATTGTCAACGCAGCAGAGAATAAATTCTGATGTTGATTTTTCAATTGCAATGTTTGTAGTAACTGAACTCACTAAAACTACTTAGATCTAACTGAGCCAAATTTCCTAAAAATCACCGATGATTTAAAAAATACCCTTCCGTTAATTTCCAAACTAATATGTAAATAAACAGAATTA
The DNA here is from genome assembly GCF_040412425.1 of Macrobrachium rosenbergii. NCBI lineage: Eukaryota > Metazoa > Arthropoda > Malacostraca > Decapoda > Palaemonidae > Macrobrachium > Macrobrachium rosenbergii. Next base: position 49,652,451 of record NC_089794.1, on the reverse strand, counting down.
AATCTAAGAACTTCTAGTTCCATGGCATGCCCACAAAACATCGTACATATGGTACACCAATTTTCTTTCTGCTAATTCATGCATGGAATAATTTTCAATTCAACAACAATAAATAACAGTTGTCATTACAGTCAGTTATTATAAAGTATTTGATGTACGAGCAATAAGAAGGGTTTGAAAAAAAAATGTGCAGTTTTAACCAGTATTTCTTTTTATGTAATGGAAAAGGTCAAGTAAAGAGATAGGTAGAAACATATATATAATTTAGTATGGAGAGAGAGAGAGAGAGAGAGAGAGAGAGAGAGAAGAGAGAGAGAGAGAGAGAGAGAGAATTTTTCACGAAGTACTGGATATCAAGAGCATATTTAATTAACCGAATCGCCTTGCTTCTTTTTTCACCCTTTTTGTACCCAACTGTTAAAAAAAAAAAAATTAAATTTTTCAAATAAATTCAGATATGAAAATTTGTCTCTGCGTGGCTGATATTCTTTATGCATATTTTTTAACATATAGAATTCTATAATTAGACTTACAGTTAAATGAGGAATATATTCGATTTTCAGTTTTAATATGTAATAGTGCTATTAAATCTTCATTTTTCATCAAAATCAATGATGAAAAGTCTGAAAAACGTAACTCTTGAGAAAAAGATATTTTGGATTGATGTTATAAAGTTATCATATTTTGATAAACACAACTCTAATATAATTGTGTTAGAATCGTTGCAAGTATAGTATGAAATTCCTTAAGGATAGATGAATTATTGTTGGTGCTACAGATCGTAGGATTTTGACTCAGTCAACCTTACCTTGCAGTAAAGAAGCTATTTTGACCTAGAAAGAGATAAGGATAAAAAACAAAATTATAAAGCTGTAACATCTATGTACATTATAATTGTCACATTTTAATCTATTCAATCTGTCTGAAGTCCCATGCGTTTAATTCTTACCATTGGCGACTTAAATCTCGTGATAATTGTCCTCCAGCTTGTAACAGCAAATATTTGTTTAACATATAATTAAACAACATATTCAATTAATGTGAGCCGATAAAGTGGGCTAATTATTATGTCCAATTACAATTTCGTATTTTGTAATGATATATACAGTATATATATATATATATATATATATATATATATATATATATATATATATATATATATATATATATATATATATATATATATATATATATATATATATATATATATATATATATATATATATATATATATATATATATATATATATATATATATATATATATATATATATATATATATATATATATATATATATATATATATATATATGTATATATATATATATATATATATATATATATATATATATATATATATATATATATATATATATATATATATATCTATATATATATATATATATATATATATATATATATATATATATATATATATATATATATATATATATATATATATATATATATATATATATATATATATATATATGTATATATATATCCCGAACAAAGAATTATTTTCCATTCAACTTTTATCAGATGCCTATATTTGTTTATACTCCAATTTATTAAAGTGTTTTTTTTAGTCTTTCTGTTTTTACTTCCCATGAAGGGACTGACTGGTCTTCCGGCATTCCATTTACGAACAAACAATAAACCAGCGTCCCCTTTCCGCCTGACTCTCGGAAAAATGAAATTCGTTGACTAACGATAGTTCCTTTTTTTTTTTCTTTTTCACGGTGCAGGTAAGTATTTTAACATGTCCTCACAAATGTAAATATGCAAGCCCACACACACACATACACAGGCACATATATATATATATATATATATATATATATATATATATATATATATATATATATATATATATATATATATATATATATATATATATATATATATATATATATATATATATATATATATGTGTGTGTGTGTGTGTGTGTGTGTGTGTGAGTGTGCGCGAGTGTGTTTGTGCATGCTCGCACACATGTTTGTGTGTATGGCCATGTTAAAATACCACCATGAAAAATAAAAACGAACCATTCGTTAGCCTAAAAACAAACAAATTTACAAACACTAAAATGACTCGAAAAAAAATAAAAATAAAAAATTCCAAATTTCATAGTAAGATTAACATTAATAAATAAGCGTTGAAATACAAACGAGAAGGCACACCTATGTTTCAAGAGGACAGACAGTCAAGTGACAACGAGGTCCACCTTGGAGTTCAGGAACACTCACGACATGTGTATATATATATATATATATATATATATATATATATATATATATATATATATATATATATATAAATATATATTACATATATCGCATATATATTTTGAAGAAGATGACCCAAGAAACGCGACCGCCATCCATCGCCAAACGGGAGCACACACACACACACACACATATATATATATATATATATATATATATATATATATATATATATATATATATATATATATATATGGGCCTTCTTATTTTCATATATATATATATATATATATATATATATACAATTATAATAAAGTCATCTATTTTTCAATATGTCTGTCCTTCTCTTCCAATATATATTATATATACTTATATATATATATATACATATATATATATATATATATATATATATATATATATATATATATATATATATATATATATATATATATATATATATAGAAGTGGGAGAACGACAGACATATTGAAAACAGATGACTTTTTTATAATTGTCCCATTTTTAAGACTAACAACACAAACAAATTTACAAACTTTAAAATGACTCAGACAGAAATGAAAATTAAAAATTACAATTTTCACAGAGATTAAAATTGATAAATAAGCATTAATATACAGGCAAGAAGACACACCTACATTTCAAGCAGAAAGACAGCCGAGTGATAATGAAGGTCACTTTGGAGTTCCAGGAACACTCACAACAGGTATAGAAACGTGGCAGAGGACTGGGATTTTAACTGTGGAGCAATCCATTCATTAATATTATTACTGATTCAAGAACTGTCAAAACTGGTCATTCGAGGCTCTACCCAATATCTCAGAATCATCATATTTTACGTTATGTTTGCATTTAAGTGCATGGTCACGTATGATAGAGATGTCAGGGTTCGATAGTTTAACCACCGTTCTGTAGCTAACACCACGACGAGAATCTTTTCTGACCTTCAGCAACCTCAGTGTGCAACCGACATATGTCCCCAGGTCACATCTGGGGCACGTGAATTTGTACATCACAATGGAGGTCATTGTATTAATTCTAAATTAATATCTGAAATGGAAGTTGGAGATTTGTATAAGTCTTCAAAAAAGACTTTTTATGTATTAATTCTAAATTAATATCTGAAATGGAAGTTGGAGATTTGTATAAGTCTTCAAAAAAGACTTTTTATGTATTAGTAGAAAACTGGCAAGAAAAGGCAGTCTTGGAACAGTAGGTACAGCGATTTATGGAATGGAAACCTAGTTTAAAAATTTTTTGAATTTGTTAATGTTCCTAAAAAAAATAGCATGGATGGGAAGCACTTGTCAACAAAATACTTTTGAAGATAAATTATTTCCTCACGAAAATAGATTCATTTAGAAGTCAAACTAAAAGCCATAGGTATAAAGAAAAGTAGACCCTCTAATGACCCCCTCTGTGATATACAAATTCACTTGTCCCAGATGTGGCCTGGGGCCATATGTCGGTTGCACACGGAGGTTGCTGAAGGTGAAAATAGATTCTCATCGAGGTGTTAGCCATAGAACAGGGGTTAAACTGTCGAACCCTGAATTCGCTAACATACGTGACCATATACTTAAATATAAACATAACAAAAAATATGATTATTTTGAGATATTGGGTAGAGCCTCGAATGACCAACTTTTTACAGTTCTTGAATCATAATTCATTAAACAAATTGTTCCGCAGTTAAACTCCCACTCCTTTGCCACTCCTGTGTACCTGTCGTGTGTGTTCCTGGAACTCCAAGGTGCCCCTCGTTGTCACTCGACTGTCTGTCCGCTTGGATTATACTGTAGGTGTGCCTTCTCGTTTGTATTTCATTTCTTATATATCAATTTTGATCTTTTTTCATGAAATTGATAATTTTTTATTTTCATTTTTGCCTGAATCATTTTAACTTTTGTAAATTTCTGTGTGTTTCTAGCCTTGAAAATGGGACAATTGTGGTGCAGAAACGTCGGTGATTATAATAAAGTCATCTGATTTTGACGAGCCTGTCCTTCTCCCACTTTGGACGTTTTGATTGAGATTTTAGTAACTATCCGCCTTCTGTGTGCTTTCTCTCTCTCTCTCTCTCTCTCTCTCTCTCTCTCTCTCTCTCTCTCTCTCTCTATATATATATATATATATATATATATATATATATATATATATATATATATATATATATATATATATATATATATATATATATATATATATATATATATGTGTGTGTGTGTGTGTGTGTGTGTGTTAAATCGAGTACAGGGATATCTGAGACAGTATGGGCTCTTGCGATGTTTATCGGTTTCGTAGATGAGAAGAATGTGACCTGGACGTATGTTATTCAATATTTTTTGTGTACATACGAACTTTTGCAATCTCGCAGGTGGAAGGTATGTGTCTTGAGGGTTTGTTAATTCAGCAATTCGGGTACGGTCACCTTTGGTCTAATCACATGTGAAAGTCACGAGGATGTATGGAAATTTCCGTTCATTAGCGCTCTGGTTTGAAAAGCTGCTAGAAGTTTGGTGGGTTTGAGCCAGATTTCTATGTGTGCCCAGCGAAACGTATGTTTGTGTGTACATTGTGAAAGACTCTTGTTGCAATGCTCTCTTGTGAAATGCAATTCATTGGATGGAGTGAAACAGTGGCTAAAGGGGATCTAGGAATTTTTGCCGCAGGAGTTTTTGCCATAGGACTTTCGCCATTTACTTTGTGCCATAGGAAATTTTACCTCAAGGTCTTTTTGCCGCAAGGAACTTTTGCTGCAGAACTGATAAAGTATATCTTAAGCATGAGAATAAAATGGTATTAAAAATGGAAATTTTAATTATTTAAAACCGCCTCTTATCCCACCCATATAATGGGTTTCTAAATAGGAAATCAGGTCTTGAGGCAAATCATCATCGTCAACTAGTTCCTCCTCAAATGCACCAGTAACGTCACCAAGGGGGAACAAATGCGAGTGCTGCAAAGCATTTAATAAAGGTGTTAAATTCCGAATCACTTTGGTAGCGCGCTTTCTGGGCAAAATCAGATACTTTTGGGAAAATATCTTTTGGCTAAATGAAACAAACATCCGGTTACATTTGCATCTGGAAAATTATTTTGGAAACTATCATAATTGGCTCTCTCAAAATCAGGTTGTAAAATTGAACGCAAATCCTTTAGAAAGTGGAAAAATGTTTCGTATGTCTCCGTAGATTTGTTAGGAAGCAGGGAAAATATTCTTGGTATACTAAGGTTTTCTATAAGAATGTGATAACGTATGTGGCTGTAATATATATTTGGGCTACACTGGAACGTTCCATCACAGGCCCAATCTTTGTAATTTTCCAAGTCATCTTCTTCGCTACTGTCGTATTATGAAAAGTTTTCACCACTTTCCCGACACTGAAAAACATTTCTTGCATCGGGAAAAGGAGTAGCCTGTTCATTTACTTGCCTCCATTTCCTAATATTTCGCGATAAAGTTGCATTTGGTGGCATAAGTAACATCCTGCATCATCTGAGCTGGCAGAAGCATTGGCAATGTGTGATCTTGCAGACAACTGGGACTTGTAGCACTTTCATTCTTGCTAAGGCGGCGTACACTTGGGTTTTGTTGGGTTGCTAGAATGGCTGTGGTCAGCAAGTGTTTTGCATATTACTATATGACCTTCACTTTCTCAAGCTGTGTGGACTCTTGCCTTGCGGTTTTCAACTTCACACTTCCAATACGTTTTCATTTCCAAGGTTCTGTCGATTCTGTAAGCGAAATTAGCATCGTCGACTAGCTTTTCACCTCCACGGATAGTTTTTACAGTATGCGGCATTGTAGAAGGGCTTGAATAATGGAACATAAATATGTTATTCACTGAAAAAAAATTATTTCCGTTTTAAAACCTACTTTTTTAAAGCTTTAGAAGTTGATACAATTACTTATAGTTCTTGTTTAAAAACTACTTGTTTAAAACTTTAGAAGCAATTACTAATTATAAAAGACCGTCGCATTTGATGAATGCATGTATGTACGTATGTATGTAGCCTATTTATTTATGTTTAAATTCTAAAAGCACATAAAACAGCTAATTATCTTATTAGATACAATTACTTATACTTCTTGTTTAAAAACTAATTGCTTAAAACTTTAGAAGTGTGTATTTATTTATGTTTAAATCCTAGAAGTGCATGCAATAGCTAATTATCTTGTTATCTTATTCAATATATATTTTGCGGCAAAAATTCCTTACGGCAAAAAGACCTTGCGGCAAAATTTCCTACGGCAAAAAGTCCGTGGCGAAAAGTCCTACGGCGAAAACTCCTGCGGCAAAAATTCCGGTCACCAGCTAAAGGACGTCTTCGACACACTGGGAATTGGAATTCCCATAATCCCATTCGCTGAAAGTGAGTAGGGACTTGGGAAAATTACTAACTTTTATGAGCCTTCCTTTGCAGACTTGATAACGTTTTTATTATGATTTGACATTCATCTCATGTGGTTTTGTGTGTTTGTAAATTGGGTGAACGTTGATTTCTAACGGACATGGTTCCTTCTCTTTTGTAAAGAAATATTTCCATGGAGCCATGTTTCAAGTGAGGCGAAACCTTAATCTGGCATATAGCCCTCTTGTGGGAATGAAACCTGGACCGAAGTGACCATTTTTTTTTTACAGACCACAGACTACCGTATATAATGGATTTTTTTTTTTTTTTTTTTTTTTTTTTTTTTAGGAAGCGGGAGGTAGTTCCTACCTATTATGATGTCTTGCAACAATCTTATTCTTTGGATATAGTGTAACTGGGATTAGAGATTTACCATGCATGATTTTTCATTTACTTGGTTTTTTGTTAGCCTTGCAGAATAGATATTTATTTTTTTATATTCTGGGGTTTAATTTATACACATCAGATTAGATGAAGATTTTATCAGAATTCATGAGAGAGAGAGAGAGAGAGAGAGAGAGAGAGAGAGAGAGAGAGAGAGAGAGAGAGAGTGAACTTCTCGGCACAGCTACCAGAGGCCAACCGATCCCAGGTAAGTGCTTTTGTCAGAGTTGATAGGGCCCTAACAGGTGGTGGCTAGCGGTGAAAAATAGATACTTTCGGGTTTGAATCCACACCGACGAGAGAATGCAAGGGTGATGTTGAAGTAGGAAATAGGTACACATTATAAATACACACTTTTAGTAGGGCGTTGTCTGAGGGTTTAACTCGGAACAATTTGTATTCCGGGGCATGTTGTTGCCTTTGCATTTTATTGGGAGATCCGATTATCGGGTGTCGAGTATTTTTACTGTTCTTAAACGTGGGTGTGTGTTTGGGGTAATTTTTTTAAAGTGAAGTGCGTTTATATCTTAATGAGTGTCGGGATCATTGCGTTGATGCTAAGGTACGAGCGAAGAAGGGGGGAAAAGGTGAGTTTCTCTTTTTTGACTTTTCACGTTGGTGCATTTAAAAATTCTGTTGCCTCTTTCATCTGTCTTTTCTTTTTCTCTTATGGAATTATGGTCTGGTTTTATTTAGGTTTTTTTCTTTCCTTTTTCCCTTGTTGAGTTATTCTTAGTGGTAGGGGGTGTAGGTCGTAATGAGCGCTTCGCCTACTTAGCGTATTCCTGGGGGTCTCGGAGTGCTGGCATCAGCATTTAACTGCTTGGAGAAAGGCATCCGCATTCTGCTTTGCATCTTCAGCGGCCAGTGGTGATATCGGAGGGTAAATTTTTACTTGGGGGAATTATTCTTTTTCTCTCTCCTCTTTCTTTCCTTGGGGGAGATTGTGACTTGTCTTGACTCACATATGACGTGGTGATCAGCTGTTTCGCGCAGGAGAAGGGATTTACTCCCGCAGAGTTTTTGAATAACTGTGTATTGGGGGATAATAATATTTTTATTTTTTTTTTTTTTCGCGTTTCTTTTCTCGTTTTATACCATATTGTATGAGGTTTTAATATTACATGCATTTAAGATCTGGCCAAGTTTGTGAGCCGACTTGGAGTTTCTTTTTTTTTTTTATTTGAGGAGAGATAAGGAAAAGAGATCCAGGTAAATGGCAGGTGACGACGAAGATAAGAAAACTCTGACATATAGGGTAATGACTTTTACTTCTCCAATTCAGCCTTTTCCGGGCTTTGTGAAGGGCATTTTCCGGCAGCAGGATGAGATTTTTATTGAGAGTGTTCAGAACCATTTGAATTAAAAGCAAATCACAGATGAGGCGGAAACGTTTAATGAAAATAAAGATTTTCTTGCATTGGACGAGGCGGGGGGGAGATATTGGCCGACGCTGTTGTAGTTTTCAATTTAAGAAATGCCGGACTTGGGATGGCCTGAAAGCTTTTCTGCGAACTTCATACGGAGCGGAGGAGTGCGGTGATTTAGTTCGGGATATGGTAGCATTCTATAAGATTAAGAAGGGGCAAAGTTCGATGATAGATTTTAGCTCACAATTGTTTGATGCAGCATCGGACTTTGTAGAGAAATTAAGAAGTTCAAGCTGTGTACGTGGCGATTCTATATCTTTAGAGAATTTTCCGTTGCTGCATTTCTCCTGGCTGATGAATGAGGTTCCAGATGCCATTGTAGGCAGTTTTGATGGCCCGTTCGAGCCTATGTCTGATGAATCATTTATTTTTGCCCATTTTAGAAAGCACATGTCGAAATGCCCAACAGTAGATAGCACATTTTTCAATGGGGGACCGAAAACCACGGAACTTTCCTTTGGGAGATTTAGAATTTGCTTCCGGTGGTTTCTGTGCTAAGGTGGAAAATGAGAGGAAATCTACGAACCAAGCACCACAGCTTCGTTGCTTTAATTGCAACAAGCAAGGCCACACGAAGAAATATTGCCATCTTAAGTACTGTGGCACGTGTAAGAATGCTACACACAGCTGGAAGCGTTGTCCATCGGAAGAGGAAAGGGGAGGGGAGGGAAGAGGGAAAGGGAGGATGAGGACTCAGCCATATTAACACTTGATCGTGTGCTGGGGTAGGGGGAGGGGATCGAAGAGGGAAGCTAAGGGGGAGGGAAAAGGGAAGGGAGGGGAGGGAAGAGTGAAGGGGAAGGGGAGGACACAGCTAAATTAACACTTGATCGTATGCTCTGAAAGGGGAGGGGATGGGAGGGGAGGTGAAGGGGGGAGAGTGAGGGGATGGGGAGGGGATAGGAAATGGGGAGGTGGAAGCGGAGGGAAGGGTAGGGGGATGGAAGAGGGAAGGGTAGGGGGAAAGCACAGCTAAATTGCACTTGATCGTGTGCTTTGGAAGGGGTAGGGGAGGGGTAGGAGGATGGAAAAGGGAAGGGGAGGGGAGAGCACAGCTAAATTAACACTTGATCATATGCTTTGGAAGGAGTAGGGGAGGGGAGGGGATGGGTGGGGGAAGGGGATGGGGGAAATGAAGGGGTAGGGGGAGGACACAGCTAAATTGCACTTAATCATATGCTAGGGGAGGGGAAGTGGAATGGGGATGGAAGGGGAAAGGGGGAGGGGATGGAAGAGGGAAGGGGGAAGGGGATGGAAGAGGGAAGGGGGACGGGTTATATAGAAGACAGATTCTACCGAGTCAAAGAAGTTGTAAAAAATCCGACGAGTTTCATACAAACCCTGAGATACTGGGAGAGGTCACTGTAGGGTCACCAGAGGTCACCACTGACCTACTGATCAAGGAAGGTTGCATTGTCACCGGGATTGAGTAACCAGGCAAAATTTCAAGTTCATCAAACAAAGGGAACAGGTTGAAAACTGAATTACAAGATTTGGTCCAAACAGACAGATGCAGCAGTCAACTTAAATAAAAGCATGTAAAAACAGGAGAAAACGGAGTTATATTTAGTTAGCTAATCAATTAGATAATTACTAAATATTGAAATAAATATTTAAGTAAATAAGTAAGTAAAGTAAGTACATTAGAGTGAGATGTTTTATTTCCGTAATATAATAGATTAAGGAATAATTCTTCAATAAAATCAATAGAACGAGAGGTACTGGAAATATTGCACTGGTGTGGAACATTGCTTCGTATCGAAACTGTTCGTTTGCTATTCAGTTCGTACCATTATTTTATAAATGAAAGCCACTGGAAACGGCCATTCCAAATCCAGTATCGAGCTCAGTTATGACGCAAAGCGAAAGGTATAGAAAGAGTTGGAAGCTTTAGGTCTCTGCTGATTGGAACTTCAGTGCGATAAAGAAACACTTTTGAATGTTTCCAATAAGTCAGAAAAACAACAGTTATTGCTATTGGTAGACAAAAAAGATTGTAACCGTATACCGGAATGAAATATCATATAATAGTGAACCCCTGTGTGTATATCTCAAAGCACAGAGGTTTAATTTTTGTCAGTTTCGCTAACTTGACCGTATTTTAGCTTATCATAGCATATTTTGAAACATTCAAAAGTTTAAAATATTTCCTTTCTTCGATATAAATAAAAATCTTAGAAGTTTCTTATCTTTCGGAAGATAGTCAGGTTTTCCTGTTAATTCACTGGCTCTGCGGTACGGCAATTAAAAACGAGCCTAATATTTTGACTCACCTTGGGATAACCGACGTCCTTTAGAGGAGCTGTCATTCCTTGTGGCTAGTATTCGCCGGCTATTGATCTTAATAAGTGGGGACTGGGTCACAGTGAGTCTCATGAACACTGATGAGTCATTCGGCCGTCCTTTTCGTGGAAATTAACTCACTTGTGAACAAAATACGACTTGGTTCGTTCGTGTCATTGTTTCTCCGACCGAATCATCCCAACTGAAAAAAAAAAAACACTTCACGACCGGGCTGCAACTAATCACGATAATGATTCACGACCACCAAGTACTGGCCCAGCTTTCACGAAAGTCTTGAAAATGCAACATAATGGCCATGAAACAGACTCGGCTAGACTGACCAAGACGTCCTTGGAATGGTACAATCTGATTAAGAATAGTTTCAGGAGTACAACTGAGGGCTCACCACGACCTTCAGTCATTACTAACACTAGTGTGTTAGCAGTTGAAAAGATGAACTGAAATTATCGCTGAAAGGAAATATTCCACTTGCACTGATAGTTTTCTTAGTGCAACCTAGGCATAAGTTGTTGAAAATCTCCATTACTTTGCCTTAAAGAAATCACACCCAGTGCACGAAGTCACATGTGATAATGTCAAAACATACGTGCAAACACACACTCGCACACAAACACATTATGAGAGAGAGAGAGAGAGAGAGAGAGAGAGAGAGAGAGAGAGAGAGAGAGAGAGAGCTGAAAAAATAGATCGGTGTTATTTTTCAGATGAGTACAGACAATCGTCCTTTTTCCGGTTTTGTTTTGGGTTCTCTCTCTCTCTCTCTCTCTCTCTCTCTCTCTCTCTCTCTCTCTCTCTCTCTCTCTCTCCATCGGTTTGGATGGTTTAATATTCCAACTTAACGCGAAGATACTAGGGAACAAGAGGGAAAGACAAGGTAAAATCTCCAATTTCTTTTTATCTGATCCGAGTCTGAATAATCCGAATAATCTAATAGAAGACTTTTTCCAAAAGCATCTTAAAAATTCTAATCAGATTCAATTGCAGTGACCGGACTTCCTAATCCATTTTGCTTTCCCATTAAAAGTAAATTTGTGTTTTCGGATATTGCAGAAAAATGAAAAATAAACTTTTAACACGAAGATGAAAGAAATGGTTGATGGCCGTAACTGGTGGTGTTTTGCTCATTTTCGGACGTGAACCGGATGTTCCGGTAAGTAAAAAAAAAAAAAAATTTTTGAAATTATTTCATTGCTTGGACAGGATAAGTGAGAACTGTAAACATAAATAGCTTTTTGACAGAGTTTAAACGTCGATTTTTGTTTTTAGAAATTGTTATTATTTATCCTATTTACGTATGACTACTATTGTAGTAAGCAGCAAATCAGTGTTGGATTTAATAAATATCCTGTGACTCTCGGAAGTTGGCTGTGAAGCTTTGAGGTCCTATTACTAGATTGTATCATCTTCATATATTTAGGCTCTAAAGGTGGCCGAGTTGGGGCATACATTTTTTTCCGAAGTGAATTTGCTGTTCTTTTCTCTTACAGTATGATCAGTGGTGGAGGATATTTCTTGCTTTAATGTACATTATGGAATTCTTTTCTTAGCAAAGTAAAAAGAATTATAGTTTCTTGAACATTTAACTCTGTTACTGATATCTAGTTCAAAACAATGGAAAATTTATCTACACCTATTTTATTTATCGTGCTACCCCTCTATTTTTGAGAATATCTCTTTTCCCTCAGCATCTGCAGAAGTAATGAAATCCTGCCGAAAAGAGACTGGCCACGAATTTTCCAAAATTCTCTCTTTAACAAGTCAAACGCAATTAGACGTATTGTTAACCCAACGAGCTAAGAAATGTTGCTGATGTGTAAGACAAAAATAAATGAATATTTCAAGTTCATTTATCGTCTCACAAGTAAATACGCACACTAACATGCAAATGAAATTATTCATACTCTATTTCCAAGAAAGTTAGACAGTAATGCTTGTGACAAATTTGTTCGCTAGATGCTTTTTCAAATTCATTTCTATTCTTTTCACCTCACAAGAATTCCTAAATTAATTTTCCTTTCCTTTTCTTCGCGATTCATCATCTTTCCTCTGTTTTATAACGATTTGTGAAGCGAATCAAAGACCGAGGCAGAGAATGCTGTACAATGCAAAAAGCGAACGCCCCCAGACGTCGACGAGACGACAGACTTTCCGGAGTGAAAGCATTTTGCCAGAGCCGATCTCGTCCCAGTTCGTCCAAGTGTCAGGAAGTCATGACTGTTTCCGGAATAAGATTTGTGTTTTGAGAGATAATTTCTTTTTACGTAAATTTTAGATGTCAGAGGTTACACAGGGGTAATTTAACAGTTCAAATGCAAATAATGGCTAGGAAATTAGTATTCAGCGTTAGTTTTCAATAGATCCCAAAATAGAAGACTAGGGGTAAATAAAAAGAAACTTGTCCTGAAAACCTCGTAACTGACTCGCTTTTACTCAGCTGTTTCTTTGGGAATAAATAGATAATCATACATATGTAAAATAACTGAATATATAAATAACTGCATGAATGAATGATTAAATGAATACGGAACCTTTCCTTTCATATCCAGTAATGGAGCCTCTGTGTGAGGCGAAAAAAAAAAATCATACCGAATAAGGAAACAAGCTACTCAAATGCGCATGAGTATTTACTGCCACAAGCTAGCTACTGTTTTTCAGGAGAATAAAGCGCTGCCTTGACAGTTAGCCAGTTTTTGCGGCCATGTCTTCTATTTCCTGGCGATAGAGTAAATTTTATGTTTAATGTGTACTGTAATTTTTTTTATTTCCTAGTTTATTCATCTGATCTTTTCTTATTTTAGTGGATGGTTAACGTCATTAATACAGGCATAAAATTAATGGAGCCTTTTATCACTTGGAGTTCTCGCCTATTATTTATTGTAAATAATAATTTCTTTAGTTTATTTCTTTTTGCCATGTGACAAGAAATATATCACTGAAAACCTACTATTCCTTATTTTGCATATCTGAATTTATAAAAAAAAACTTTTATATACATAAAGAAGAGAATGTTTGCTGAATGTAAATGAAGTGGCCTTAGCGCCCTCGAAATTCTCAAGTCTGTTGCTATAGTAAGTGAACAGAATTTATAACACGAATTACAGAGTATGCACTTCAACCATAAAAGACCGTATTCATTATTTATAAACATACATACAAAAACAACAATAGTTTTTCGTCGAATCATACCTAATACGAGAATAAATACTGATGAAAAGCATAGGTTTTATGTTTAACATCGAGTTTTTTATCATAGAAAACCTAAATGTCACAATACCCGTATGCTGCCTTGGATGATATGATTAGCTGAGCAATAGGCAAGAAATTGGCGCATATGGTGATTTAGCACATGCGCAGATTGAACCGCCGGATGCTTGTTTGTACTGTATGCTTTTTCACCCTCAGTCGATTGATTCTTCTTTTATGGATTATATTGCTGCTGGATCCCAAACGATGGCAATTTCGAAGCAAAATCTGCCCCCTCTGCTCTTGGAATCTTATGATAACTTATGGTTTCCTCGGAGGCACTTTTAAGATCAAAATCACTGGTCACTAGGAACCAGAATCTGTAACAACAGCCCTTAGGAATGTTGTGATATTACGTTGATAATTCTTTTCCATTCAGTGACAGAAAAGAAACAGTATTCATAATTATAGTCTTTAGATTTGTTGGAAAATCTTAGGATTCATCAATAATCTTCCCGAAAGTGTATATATAATACTTAAAAATGACATTGTTCTTAGAATTGTTGGATTTCCTTGTATTGATAGCAAGATTTCATAAGGAACATATTTTCATTGCTCCGGTAAATAACTTGTCCTCCATTTCATACTTGAAATCGCGTTCATGCTGCTTACTTTCTGAGTATAATTCTCATTTCGTCAGAACCTGTTGCTTGGATTTTAGTGCATTATTTTCTGTTTCATAAAATTTTACTGTTTTCCTTGTGACTATTAATTTACTGACACCATTTGCCATCGCCATCTACTTAAAACCAAACAGTCATTCATCAAGTGTTCAAACCCTAAAAGCTTTACAATTTCTTAGCTGTAATCCTTGGACAGCGAGATCATTCATTTAGACTCCTATTTCCTTCATCTATTCACTGCATTATTTATGTATTCATTTGTCAAAGGTGGTGACAAATGAAGAGAAAAGAAAAAAGAGAGTATGACATGGCTCCTGCCCTCTTACATAAAGAGCTGAATGCCGTCCCTCACCGGCAGGCTGGCCGAATAGTTCCCCTGCACAATGGGCTTAGTGGAGCGGGATAAGTGGGCTTTATATGATCACCGAAGGTTAAATCTCCTTGTTAAGCCTCAAGCAACGTTGTACTTCAGTACG
Organism: Macrobrachium rosenbergii; assembly: GCF_040412425.1. Classification (NCBI taxonomy): domain Eukaryota; kingdom Metazoa; phylum Arthropoda; class Malacostraca; order Decapoda; family Palaemonidae; genus Macrobrachium; species Macrobrachium rosenbergii. Next base: position 49,637,324 of record NC_089794.1, on the reverse strand, counting down.
TATTGAGGCTCCTGATATTGGCCTAATGTCGGAAACTCGATTAAAAGCAAAATGGTTAAATGCTTCTTTATGATGCATTATATCAGCACTACATATACAGTATATATATGTATATATATATATATATATATATATATATATATATATATATATATATATATATATATATATATATATATATATTATATTAGGCAGAAAATGTTCTATAGAAATATGCATTTTAAGGCTGCTTTTGTTGGTACAAAATTCTTAAAATAAGCGTTTATCATTGGCTGTGCTCTCGGGCGAGTAAGATAGTGTACGGGATGTCGCAGTAGTCAGGGATGGGGGAGGGGATGGATTGATTAGGCTGATGTGAACAAAATACCTCACAATCAAATGTACTTTTTAGATACTGAACAAAATAAAAAATGTATGCATCTTTGCAACCTTCTCTCTCTCTCTCTCTCTCTCTCTCTCTCTCTCTCTCTCTCTCTCTCTCTCTCTCTCTCTCTCTCTCTCTCTCTCTCTCCATTAGTGGCATCCTTTGGGCACCAATAAAAAAAAAGCAAGCCTTATGAATCTCTCTTCCATTAGTGGTAGGCTTATTCATAAGTCACCCGTCAAAGATATAAAATGCACAGTATTAATCAAAATCTCTCCCTCTCCATCAAAAGTACTCATCAGACACTAGTTAGAGGCGTAGGCCTAATCATGAATCCTGATTCAAGAATTCAGTGATCAGGCAGCTGGACAGAGAGCGCTAGAATTCAACGATCATGAATAATTATTGCAAAGCAAAATTTATGCTAATTTCTTAATTCATAAAGGCATGCAATGACGCTGTAAACTAATCATTGAAATTAGATTACTTGCAAAAAAAGCAGTCATAAGTAAAAGATGATAAATCGACTTACCTGAGTCACTCCACCCCAACCCTCAACATCCCAAACTACTCCGACCTCCTATTAAAAACCTCTCTCGAAAAGGAGCATTGTTAATGATAAACAGTTATTTTAAAATTCCTCTCACCAACAAACAAAGCCTTAAAATGAATGTCTGTATAGAACATTTTCTGCTCAGCACTATTTTTTTTTCATTTCCCGAAATATTTGGATATCTATCTGTCTGTCTATCTATCTATCTATCTATCTATCTATCTATCTATCTATCTATCTATATATATATATATATATATATATATATATATATATATATATATATATATATATATATATATATATATATATATACATACGTAATACTGGTAATCTTCTTGGACGCAGAGAAATGTTATTCAGTTGTATTCCACATAGAAAAATGAAAAATGTTTTGGTTAGAATATGCTCAATAGTTTTGTCTTCCAATATAATCAACGGATAGGTTTCCTTAAAGCAAATGGATGTTACAGACTAATACACACAAAAACAAAGCTACTTCAATATCTTCTAAAAACATAACAGACACCTCACACACCTCGACTGTCGACCTAAACTGTGCAACGACTCCTCGCTGCTGGGAAAAAGGGCGCTGGTGACTGGTGCAATACATGTACATATGCTGCTGGAGTCTAAGCAATGACAGGCAAGGAAGCCGATCGAGGCTACAGTCTACCCCAAAGCCAAATCAAAGTCCTTCAAAAGAAGGCATCGTGCTTACCCCGTACAAATGGGAAAACAAGCATGTTAAAAGAAAAAGAAAGGACCTCTTCTTGGGGCGTTTAGTAAGGAAAGAAACGCTCCAAGAAGTGGTCCATTGGAGGAGAAAACTGTTGGACATATTCTAACCACAACATCTTTCATTTTCCTATATGGAATATAAGTGTGTGTGTGTATGCTCCAGCATAACTCTGAAATGCATGGAGCAATTTCAACCAAACTTGGTATACATATGACTTACTATCTTGAAAAGAATACTGTGGGGGTAAGACATCACTAGCACCAGCACCAAAGGCAACAAAGGGGGTCGGGAGGGAAGGGCTTTCCTGAAATGGGCTGGTTCTGCCCGAGGACTTAGTAACTAAATAAACTCTACGAATTTATAATACCTCATTTCAGTATACATATGGCTTACTATCTGGAAATGAATACTGTGGGAGTAAGACATCACTGGCACCAAAGGGGGTGGGGTAGGAAGGGGGTGACACGTGAAAATAATACAAAACAACAGATATTAGTGCCTAATCCATAGTTAACGAGATCATTGGGATCAATGATGACACTCCCGATGCCCTTTAAGTCAAAGTTCAGCCGCGTTAGGAATAGAGGTGAGAAGGGGTGAAATATAAAATGTATAATATGCTGGGCAACGTAATTAGAGCAACTATCTTAACAGGAAAGGGAAAGAGAGAGAGAGAGAGAGAGAGAGAGAGAGAGAGAGAGAGAGAGAGAGAGTGTAGAGGGGGTACTAGGGAGGAGAGAGAGCTACAGAGAGGGAGAGAAAAAGAGAGATAGTTTATCGGTTTGTCATTCAGAGTTTTCACAGGCAGCACAAGGTTGTTCACCTAATATATATATATATATATATATATTATATATATATATATATATATATATATATATATATATATATATATATATATATATATATATATATATATATATATATATATATATATAATATATATATATACATATCACAGATAAGTTGCATAACTTCTCTGTGTAATTTGTTTTATACTACTTGTCTTGGGTTTCAATATGACAGGACTGTTTAGATTCCAGAGTCTTTCGTTTACAATTTACAGAGTACTAGTATTCGAATACAAACGTATATATCTTTGAAAGATACCATAATGTTCGAAGATCTTGTCCAGACTGACCTCTTTGACCGGCCAATATAGGTGGCGCTACAGGCGTCACGCTTGTAAATATAGGTGATGCCAGACAAAAGGTCTGAAGGTAGCCTATCCTTATGGTTTAACAACGTTTGAATAGTACGGTTGTTGGTAAATATTAATATGGGGGTAATGTGGAAAAAGCTATACTTAAACATATTTTTTAGTTCTCTTGTAACGTATTTATAACATGGGTCATTTATGTCTCACAGGTTAAAATACACAATCAGCTTATCAACCCTTGATATATATCTATTTTGCTGTTTATACTAAGAGATTTATTTCGTTTATTTCATTATATATTATGTTGTTAGGATAAACACTATTTTTGAAATAGTTTAAAAGAAATCTTATTGCTAAGACTGCCAGGAGCTGCAAAGAGAATATGCTCTATATATTAAAGTCTTTACGTTATTTATCTTGAAATTAAAGAATGTAGCACTTTGGAAATTCATTCGAAGACCGGTAAAAGTGGGCTTTCTGAAAATGCTAAAACTTAAGAGTGACTTACTGTTTGCGGTAGTTTTGGTGATGCTTACATCTAAAAAGTTAAGCATATTGTTTTCTTCACGTTCCACGGTAAACTGAATACAAGGATGTTTACTATTTAAGAAATCTTGGAACTGCTCTACGTGACTTAGATGCCTGAAAACCAAAACTGTTCCGTTAACATACCTGTGATAAATGAATGGTTTAAAATCTAGGGGACAACCATCAAACCATCTTTTTTCATGAAAACAGAAATATGTTGGCCACGGGGGCTGACTCCCACGGCGAAACCCTCAAACTGTTTGTAGTGCAAATTGTTGAATAAAAAGTGGTTATCGTTTATGCATAAGTTAAAGAATATTTTTAAATTATTCTTTGAAATATTTCTCACTTGTTCAATGTTATTGTAAATAGAGTTCAAAACTATATCAACTGTTTCTTTGAAAGGAACGTTTGTGAACTGAGGTAGTTCTTGATCTCATACGTGTTTTTTAATGTATACTGATTTTCTGTCAATGGCTGTAGAAAATTGATTAGAAATTTCGCTAGTTTATAGGATGGTGATTTAAAGGCACACAGAATATGTCTTAATGGTATTCCATTTTTATGAACTTTTGGTAGTCCGTACAATATTGATGGTGAAGACCCGCTGACAAACAACTTGTTATATTCTTCTTCTCTAATCGAACCATTCTTTCTGAGCTTTCTTAATTGGCAATTGATCTTGTCTCCTGTATTCAAGTTTTTTTTTATACTGTATTTATCTTCTGGTCCATTTCATAAATTTTGAATTGTCAGAGACCACAGCTTCCATTTTTTCGAACAAATCAGTTCTGTTTAATATAACAATGCCGTTACCCTTAGCTGGCTTGGATATTACAATGTTTTTATTCATTTTCAGTTCCTTAGTGGAAACGGTGTTAAACGAATAAAGAAAAACTTTGGGATTTTAATGATAATACTTTTTACATTATTCACTCGCTCCCCGTATTCTCTTTTATAGATGGGTTGCTGCTTTACTTGGTAGAAAGGCGCAAGATCTTAATCTTGATAACTCATCTTATCCCTTGCTCTTAATATAAATTATTCAAAAATTCATTTATAATGTAAACTGTTCAATTTCTGTTTTACCCAATAAGTAGTTTATATGCTATTGTAAATCATCTTAAAGATTTTATCAATTATCTCTATTGTTGTTGCCTTTACTTAGCTTTGTAAGCCAATAATCTTTTAACTATTGAATACTGTAATGTTTCTTTTGGAATGAAAATATTGTTATGAAGAAACAACGAAACGCGTCGCAAATAAAATGAGGTGGTTCTTAACTTCCGCTTTTCTTTTCCTGCTGAGACTGAAATTTCCAAAACATCTGTCTACTTTACACTATAAAATATATATATAATATATATATATATATATATATATATATATATATATATATATATATATATATATATATATATATATATATATATATATATATATATATATATATTATATATATGTATATATGAGTGTGCATGTATGTGTTTGTGTGTGTTTGTGTGTGAATGAGGTCAGTTGTGTTTAAGTGTTTTGTTTATGTGACTACGCATGTGTTATGGTCGTGATCCACATAGTATCTGGTAGAACTGTATATAATAATGGCAACGTAAGCGCCCATAAAAAATTGGGACGCGTTATCTGGATGACTATGATAATAATACAAACTGTAGGTAGATTATATATCTATATATATGTGTGTGTGTTTGTGAAAATTTTCTTCGTTAAGATAACCTAATCTTATCACTTTCTTAGTTTGTCAATGATAAGTCGTGATCAGTGTTCATTTTGCAGTTGTTCCATTTTGTGACTTTCTGTTTTCTTCAACTGATTTCCATTAACACGAACATTGAGAAAATAAAAAGAATAATTTTAAATGAATTAGCGTTTAAGTTTCATTCAAATACAACGGAGTTGGAATGCGAAGCTTTTTAGAGGGACATCATTAATAGAGCACCAGGTGTGAAGGCATATCTGATTTCTTCTGTAAAGCAAATTCATCAGCAGAGTAATTCCTGAGAAACTTGAGAAAATTTTGATCTCAGAGTTGACGTTCCATTAGTCGCTCTTGATGCTGTTCCTGTCTCTTCCTCCTCCTCCTCTTCCTCCTCCTCCTCCTCCTTCTCCTCCTCTTCTTCTTCTTCTTCTTCTTCTTCTTCTTCTTCTTCTTCTTCTTCTTCTCGAATTGCAGGAATGCTCCTGATTGTATTGCTGCTCCTCTTCCTTCGCTCGGGCAACTGGAATGCTGATCGCTTTCCGCGTTACAGTCGTCAATCGGGAATTGATTGATTTATCAGATAACCCAACGAAGCGAGAACCTAAGACGATACTGGTGCTTTTCTTGTTTACATTTAGGGAGCAGAGGAATCACTTAACAATGTTTGACGATAATTAACTTTCTCAAGACCAAGAGATTCTAATCTTATTTTTCGTTTATAGTTTCTACTATTTTTGGCGTTACAATGATCTCGGATGTTTTGGCTTTCAATTCTTCAGAATACGGATGAAAGCGCTTGATTCATTAATAGATATTTAGGGCTGATGCAACGAGTTACTGGAAAGTAAGCATTGACGAGTTTTATTTCATCAATTGAGAGAGAGAGAAGAGAGAGAGAGAGAGAGAGAGAGAGAGAGAAAGAGGGAGATTATACTTCAATGATTATATTCACAGTAGAGAGAACGAGTTTTTATAATTATGAATCATCTTCTGAGAAATGGAGAGAGAGGAGAGAGAGAGAGAGAGAGAGAGAGAGAGAGAGAGTTTGTAGGAAATTGTTATAGGTCATCTGGAGAGGGAGAGATATGAACAAAGTGATTATTTCCTTGAATTTAATAAGACATCCTGTTAGAAATAAAAGAGAGAGAGAGAGAGAGAGAGAGATAACTGGGAATTATCAGACGAAACAAAAGAAGAAAGGAGAGAGAGTAACTGGGAATTATCAGAAGAAACGAAAGGAGAGAGAGAGAGAGAGAGAGAGAGAGAGAGAGAGAGAGAGAGAGAGAGAGAGAGAGAGAGAGAGAATATCTTTGTAAGTTTTTGCTATACATAATCAGCGACAGGATAAATTTAGAACATTAAGCTTTATTAAATCCATAATGCTATTAAGGATTAAGAGTGTAATACACTTATGAAGCGAGTTTATAGACTAAGCTCGCAACACCTGGCTTTGTACTCACTACTCCCGAGAAATGGCGCTTGAAAAAATACGCTTAGATAACACTACATTTTAAAAAAGGGTATTGAATGCATATGTTCTTCGCTGTACACTGTCATGTCTCGTTTAATAAATTTTCATTGAATATTGATGGTCTTGTCGCGTATGGATTAACAAAGTTGTGATTGTTAATCTACAGTTGGATGACTTGTTTACAACTGGCGAACTTGAATACAGCTCTTGGATTCATCTAAAACTGTATTTGCATATAATTGTAGAATTCTTTATGCAGCTGTAGGATTCGATGACAGCTGTGGGACCTGTAGATTTATCATTCCTTGAGAAGGTTTGAAAAGACGAACGATATCCAGTTCTAAAAGTATTCAAAAATATCGATATTATTAAAGAATATTGGTATGGATTTATATTTATTTTTCCAGCACGTATTCACTTTTTTTCTATATCGACCTTGAAGTGAAAAAAGGAAGAAGCAGATTACTAGGAATAATACCGATACAGGCAGTTATATTGATTAAGAAAATCACTACAAATAGGATAGCACTGACAATCCTAAAGTAATTCAGATGAGTAACCAGCCTTCGTCTTTGATCATTCATTAAATGAATTAGCATTGCAAATTCTCTATTATTTTTTCATGAATAATTCGTGGTTTCTTTACTTGTGCCCACGTAAGATAATGTCTAACAAGGCCATTTGTAGCAGCCCAAGTGACATAAAAACATAGTGTTATAAATTATAGAGATGTCGTGTATGTGTGTGTGTGTAATATTTACTTTATGGTAATGAGACCTAGGTAAGCAAGAAATTCAAAAGGAGATAGATAGATAGATAGACTGATATTTTGATTTCATATCTTGGATACATAGGTGAAAACAATTACAGTGATACAAAATATACTCAAGTCGGAATATATACTGTACATATTAACATACAACATTCATGATTAATTACACTGGCACCTATATCTTCAGAGTGCATAATTATTCTTAGAGAAATTGATAGAGAATGGAAATAATTAGATAGGTAGACAGACTGACCTGAAAATAAAACAGTTACATAGATAAGAATAAAAAAAATGATCAAAGAAACCATCTTGAAAAACAAACAAGTGAAAAATGCGCCGAAGAATGAGTTTTCTGTACAGTCGTTATAGCAAATAATTAAGGTCGCCGAAAATAAATTTGTTTTTCGGTGGTCTCGATATAATGCTGTATGAGACTTGGCCCATGAAACTTTAACCACGAACCGGTGTTGGCCTATC